>NW_026634346.1:0-214722 GCF_024868665.1 Triplophysa rosa | reverse complement strand
ATAAATATCAAAAATCTAAAAGGTGTGCTTCATAGAGTACACACACATGAACACAGTACAGTAAGTTTTGTGGCTGTAAGTCATTCCCTTTAAATGCTATTGAGCTTTTAAAAAAATATTTTAATGTGTATGTAACTTTAGAGACGGTCCCTACATTCACGAATATCGAATGTCCAACGTCAAACCAACTTTATCCCAGTATTTGACTAAGTGCGTCTTAGGCAAGGCAATTCATACACATACACAAGGGCAATTCAAAGTGCTTTACATAAAATTATTGACAAAGAGAAATAAGACGTATCTTTAAAATGCAAATTATTTAAGATCACAAATAAAACTTTAGATTTTAAGAAACAATAAAACATCAATAAAATTGATTAAAATATAAGTGCATATATAAAAAGAATAAGAACAAAATAAAAATAAAATAGAAATAGAAGTGCAGTTGATGTAAACCAGCACAGTGCTCAGGTTGTAAATGCACAACTAAACAAGTGTGTTTTTAATCTGTATTTAAAAGGCTACTGTTTGTGAACATCTGATGTCTTCTGGAAGCAGATTCCAGCTATGGGTGGCGTAATGGCTAAACGCTGACTCGCCTTGTTTTGAGTGAACCCTAACTGACTTAATCCTGATGATCTGAGAAGTCTGTTTGGTTTATATTTAATAAGCATATCTGGGAAAGTATTTAGGTCCTATACCATTGAGTGATTTATAGATAATTTATAATACTTTGAAGTTGATTCTGAAAGTAACTGGTAACCAGTGTAAGGACCTGAGGATTGGAGTGATATGCTCAGATTTTTTGGTTCTGGTCAGAATCCTGGCAGCAGTGTTCTGTATGAGCTGCAGCTGTCTGGTGGTCTTTTTGGGAAGACCTGTAAGGAGTCCATTACAGTAATCCACCCTGCTGGTGATGAAAGCGTGAACTAGTTTCTCTAACTCTTGCTTTGAGACAAAACATCTGATTCTGGCTATGTTTCTGAGATGGTAGTACTCTAATTTGCTTATTGCTTTTGTCATTGAAAAATTCAATGTTTGTTTTTGTATTGATTAATACCAAGCAACAGAACACCACATGCAAACATATTTGACAAGTAGGAAATATTTAGTTTAACTTTTTCATGTGACTTTGTTTACAACACTGACTTGCTATCAACACAACACTCCACAGTTATCTGAACTTGTGTTGTCTGGGAATGCCCCGAGATATATCTATATATTTACATTTAGCAGACGCTTTTATCCAAAGTGACTTACAGAGAGTTCAGGGAGCAATAAAGCGGCACACGCGCACACACACACACGCACGCACGCACGCACGCACGCACACACACACACACACACGAATGAAGGGCTTTTTTAAACATATTTAAAAAGAAACCATGCCATTTAAAATGTGAACGCGTATCACAAAATGTTATAACGTTTTTTACTGACATTCTCTGTGACTTTGACAAAGACAGCAGTGTAATAAAAATCCGTAAACAAAAAGACACAATTGTAAAGACACCATAAATATGCTCATTCACTTAGTACCATTGAAATCGAAACCGATCCCTGTGTTGTTTGAACATGTTCATACACGGAAGTAAACAAACTTCGTCTGTATGGCGCATGTGGTTAAAGGCATGCAGTACGTCACGTTGCGCATGCGCACTTATACATGCATGACGTCGAATGCATGACGTCACCGCGCTACAGTCTGCAGTCGGTACACGATCCGGGATGCCTGCACGATCCGTCCGCGCATGCGCATAATGACGTAGTAGATAATTCTGGTTAGCGACGACACTGCACGATCTGTTCCACGCTTGAGCACCTTTGTACCGCGACTTTCACTACTGTCCACCTCTGGTCTCATGTCACTTCTGTGTGCACACTATGCGTTGAAATGCTCTGTAACGTTTCCCCAGACTTGTTTGTAGTTCTTTCTTCATGTAAGTGCAGATAGTCTAGGCAGAAATGCATATTATGTTCCTTATTGTGTTCTGTAAACACCATTGAAGGGATTATTCCTCATTTAGATTATATAGATAGATATATTAGCCTATATATAGACCCATACTAATACAAAATGAGTCGATTTAAAGTTAACTAATATTAGCAGCTTTTAATAAAAACCGTCTTTGACAATACTACTGACCTCTGATCGAAACACAGCAAGTTAAGTAGGCCTAATGCCATGCAGCAATGAATCGCAAAGGGGAGTATGGAGGAAACTGAAGGTTTGCAGTGACAGACTCTCAAGACTCAGAATTTATTCCACAAGTAACCAAAATCGTGTATGTTCATGTAACAACTCCTTTATTATTTTGGATTGGCAACCACGTAAACACATCGTAATGCATAGCGTAAGCTACATTTTAAAACATCAAAATAGACCCGCCATGAACTGTTAAATGAAGAACACAATGTAAAATATGCCGCAGTTGTGCCGTCTGGTCGTCAAGTGTTTCATCGCATGCTTGATACCAATAGTGTAGGGAAACCGTGACGTTGTTTACTACGTCATTATGCGCATGAGCAGAACGGATCGTGCAGGCATCCCGGATCGTGTACCGACAGGGACTACTTGCATCCAGGGGGCAAGGTTGGATCCAGATCCAGTCTTGCGGC
Organism: Triplophysa rosa; assembly: GCF_024868665.1. Taxonomy (NCBI): domain Eukaryota; kingdom Metazoa; phylum Chordata; class Actinopteri; order Cypriniformes; family Nemacheilidae; genus Triplophysa; species Triplophysa rosa. The sequence goes on along the minus strand of NW_026634346.1, from coordinate 212,103 downwards.
GGCGCATCAAGTCGAACAAGCCTACTGGCTTTTGTCGAGGATGCATTGGGAGGTGATTTGTGTGGACTTATGACGCTATATTTCCCGACAGGCATTGCGCAGCAACTGCAGTGGAGCAGTAAACCAGCTCAATGTTCATAATATTATGGTTATTTTGTCACAAAATGTAGTTTTAAGAGTTGTTTATGCGAAAGTGTGTTTGTTTATTTATTAGCATATTTTTAATAATGGATTTTATTAGATTTAACAAAGTTAACAAATATTTAGCTGTGATCATTACATACAGGCGTACACTAAATCAGGGCTTCCCAAACTTTTCAGCCAGCGACCCCAAAATAACAGTGCCAGGGACTCGAGACCCCCACTATTTTACTTGTTGTTATACATAACCATGAACTATTGAACTATTACTACAGATGGTCAAATTTCATCAAACAGATTCGAGTGTTGATGGATGTCCTCTTTATGCAAACACCGACGACTTTTCGTAGACTACCTGAGGACGATAGCCTTTCTGACTGTAGCACTTCTCCACCCTCCTCCGCTGGCCTCCCTGCGTTGTCTCTGGTCAATATTAACCAAAGTTTCATTTAGACAAATAGAAATATCCTAAACTTAAAGCCTGAAAAAATAATCTGTGTGGGATATGTGGGACATAATCTCATATGGGAATGTTTAACATGGTGCTGGTGCTGTAAATTGACCTTCTGCACCTAACCTAATACGGTTGCTAATGTGATGTAATCACCTCAGGGGTCACAATCGAGGGGGAGAAAATTCCAAAGGCTGATGGCTTTTTATTTGCATGGTTTTATTTTTAACTTAACTAATATTTTTATGTTTTGTAACATGATTAAATACGCTATTCCTAATAATAAAAAAATTCTGAAAATCCTCTTGCGACCCCACCCTCGTGGCCTTGCGACCTCCCGGGGGTCCCGACCCGTACTTTGGGAACCCCTGCACTAAATGATGACATTGATAAGAGCAAACGTTGGCAACCACAAGTTGCCACTTACTCTCCAAATTGTGCCTAAGTATATAAAGTGGGAGGAGTTGGATCTGGATCCAAACTCACCCCCTGGATCTTGTGTTCAGCAGTGAGGACCATCTCTAAAAGGGGCAGATCAAGCACACATCCGGGGATTTTAATCGTTCTTGTCTAGATGTGAACTTTGAATTGGAACAGTACTTGGGTTGCTACTGATGACGTTTCACAAGTCCACAAGATCAAAAGTACAGATAAGAACGCATATTGAGAAACGCCTTGAGAGAGGTTCTATTTCATTCTTACTGACCGCCAGAGGCAGTGATTCATACTGGATCTTATCTCTCTTTGCTCATGCACAGGTCAAGTCTAATAACAACAACGTCATACATGACCCGGAATGTCATGGGGATCCACCCCTATTTAATCGCGTGACATCCGGCAAACTGCCTCTATAATCTTCTCGCATACGTGTAAAGATTTACGTTGAAGAAAACGTTCATTCATAAGTACCACTGGCTTCGTCTTACAACCTTGTAACAGTTTTATTGTTGAAGCAGCACGTTGCTCGTTGCTCTAGAGGTTGTTGGAGCAGCACGTTGCTCTAGAGGTTGCGATGGACTAAGTAAGATTCTTCTGTTGAAGAATCTTTGTTTGTTTATTCTGCACACAGCAGCGTGCATTAACTGTTACGCCCTGGACGGTGTTTCATTCAAAACACAGGGAAAATATTCTTATTGCCTGGATAAGGTTAGTAAGCTTCCCTTATCTCCTAATGTGACTTCACTTTGCCCTTGGTTCTTTTCTTCTCTTCTTCTCGTTTGGGATTTATTTAATATTGATCAATATGGAAAATAGTACCCTGACATGCACAAGTGCAGAGCTACCTTACAGGAGTATGATGGACACGACTGCTGCCCGTCATGCTTGGGGTTAGAACATCTGTGGCAAGTCCTCATGTCAGAGGCTTGTATGAATTGTGCACTTTGTCATGGGAACAGAGGACCTCCAGGTTGGCTGTGTAGAGGAGCTTTTGATGTCAGATAGTCGAGCTTGGCATGGCAAGGCAACATCCAAGCGCAAGAGAGCAGAAACAGTGAGTGTGTCTGCTAGTAAAAGGCTTAAGGGAGATGTCTTAACCAAAAGAGTGGATTCTCTGACTTCTGAGTTTTCCCATATTAAATGTCTATGGCAGCCTCCTAAGGTCAGTTTGGGGAGGAAGATGAAGCTTCATCGGAAATTCACTCTCACATTTCTTATGGCTCATAAACACAGTACAGGGGTCAGTGGAAGGAGGACAAATGGACCAGGACGGTGCCAGACAGGCCCTCCAGATTGCATTGGCTTGCCTAAACTTGGACACTGCTCCTACCATAGTAACTCCTTCCACTGCTTTTTTCAGAGGAACAGCAAAACCTTTGGTTCTGAGTATACCACCATCTAAAGATTACATTGCAGAACTTCAGAAATGATTGAATATTCAAATCATTGACTCACCATACCAGTACAAGCAGGACTTTTGAGGCAATGCAGGATGCAGAGTCTTATGGATTGGGGCAGATGTCTAAGGTGGAGCCTTTTATGACCTCATTTATTTTCTCACCAGAGGAGGCCTGGAGATCTCATGCCCAATGCCCACGGCCGCAGTACAAAATTACAGACGATCATCTTGTTCACGCATATAATTGGGCAGCATGCATGGGTCGTAAAGGGAACTCATTTTCCCATCTTATGTTGGTGCTCTCTCAATCACTCCAGACTATTGAGGGTGATTCTTCAGTACTAAGCTTAGGCGATGCTTCGCTACAGGCATTCGCTTTTATATCAAGAGAGTTGGGTAGATTCACGTCGACACCCACAAAAGTGTGGCTGGCACAGTCCCCATTATCGGAAGCCTGTAGGAGGACGCTTAGGTACCTCCCAGTAGTTCCTGGCCAGCTGTTTGGGTCGGCGGCACGGGAAACCTTGGAACATAGCCTTCAGTTGGATAAAACTAGGCAAGAGCTAACGGACTTAAGAAGAGCTCCTCCATCTCAGCTTAGACAAGGGGCCTCCGGGAGGTATCCTACACGTGCACAACCTTTGGTACATTTAGGGACCACTTATAGAAGTCAATCGGGGCAATTAGACAGATCTGCTCAGTATTCTAGAGCCCCCGGACATCCAACAAACCAGGCTTCAAGGAGTAAGGCATCGGGTCAATGCCCCCCAAAGGATGTAAATGCCAGGTTTGCAGAGCCTGAGGTCAGGAGACCAACTATCGGATGTTTCTCTCACAAGCAGCTCAATTCCTGGAAGGAGACCACCTCAGACCCATGGGTCACAACAACGTTGTCTCAAGGATACAAGCTGCAATTCCGACGGCGGGCCCCTGCTTTCACGGGGGTCAAGATGACTACTACAAAAGACCCCAGCAGTGCATTAGCACTGGCGCAACAAATAAAGGAGCTACTGGAAAAGCCATAGAACCATTAGACTGGTCAGCACGGCTAAATGGATTTTACTCACTGTATTACCTAATACCAAAGAAAGATGGAGGTGTGCGGCCCATCCTCGACCTTTGAGGTCTAAATCAGTTCCTCAAAGTTCTTCCATTCCACATGCTACGTACAACAGATGTCCTTCAGGCAGTTACGATGCAACAGTGGTTCATCACAATAGACCTGAAGGACGCATATTTTCATATTACGATTGCACCACAGCACAGACAGTTTCTCCGCTTTGCGTTCCAAGGGCAGATCTTTCAGTTCAGGGTCCTTCCGTTTGGCCTATCTCTGTCCCCTCGAGTGTTCACCAGATGCATGGCGGCTGCCTTATCCCCGATTCAGACCCAGGAGGTACAATTGCTACCCTATCTGGACGATAACCTTCTCTGTGCTCCATCTCGGGAGCAAGCAATAGAACAGGTCATTCATCTGATTTCTCATGTCACTCAGTTTGCTCTTTCTTCAACGTTTTCGGAGAAATATCTGGCTTCCATTCAGATGGGTGCTCAGGTTGATGGGCATGCTGGCGGCAGCAGCCACATTGATACCACTGGGTCTTCTTTCACTACACCCTTATCGGAGGTTGGTGAACAGTCTACACTCAACTCAACTCAACTCACCTCAACTTTATTTATATAGCGCTTTTTACAATTTTCATTGTTACAAAGCAGCTGTACATACGACATATTGACTATAAGCAAAACAATTAAAGTTATACCTGTAAAAACAAGAAAAAGTTGAAGACAGACATACCCACATACAAAACACTCCACACACAGACACACATATGCACACGTACTAACACACATAGACATAGACACACACACGGACGCGCAGACACACGGACATGGACGCGCAGACACACGGACACGCAGGCACGCACACACACACACACACACACACACACACACATACAGACAAGCACGCACACACAGACATGCACGCACACACACAGACACGCACGCACAGTGAAAACACACATTTAAGATAAAGGAGAGAGAAACACAGGTCAAATATTAAACAGACTATAAATTCCTATATGCAATATTAATTAAGTAAAACTTTAAAATTCTAAAGTAGCCCCTACGGCCAGGCAAATAGTGCAAAACAGTATGCAAACACCTGAACCCTACATGGCACAGGAACAGACTCGTCAAAGTGAAGGAGCGATGCCTCCTTACCTAGAGACCTTGGAGAAGGAGGTCATTTTTGATGAGAGGTGTAGCTCTGGGGGTGATTCCCTCCTGCCGAGAAGTAGTACAGACCGATGCTTCTTTGACTGGGTGGGGTGCAGTGTGGCAACACAGGATAGCCAGGGGGAACTGGAAACCCGAACAAACTAAAAACAACATCAAAACATTGGAGCTAAAAGCAGTATGGTTAGCTCCTGAGCACTTTGGACCAGCCTTACAGGGCCGTCACATTCTCATAAGGACAGACCACACATCAGTTGTCAATCATATCAACCATTAGGGCGGCACAAGGTCCAGTCAGTCCCTGAAGGTGACACAAGATCTTCTGACATGGGCCTTCCCTTGGTTTCAGAGAATCAGGGCAATGCATGTACCGGGGGGTATCAAATGGGGTGGCAGATTTTCTGTCCTGCCACAGACCTTTGCCGGGGGAGTGGAGACTCAATCCCGAGGTGGTTCAGATGATCTGGCACCATTTCAGCAAAGCAAAGGTGGATCTGTTTGCCTCAGCAGAGTCATCCCACTGCCCGCTGTGGTTCACATGGACGGGGAGGTCCAGCCCTCTGGGTCAGGATGCTCTAGCACATACTTGGCAAGATGTGCCACTCTATGCATTTCCTGCAATCCCCCTAATTCTGCCAACCACAGAGTAATTTTGGTGGCGCCGAATTGGCCGGGGAGACCATTGTTCCCGATGTTATGTCAGCTTGTCAGGGGGGACAATACATACATATTTACTACTTATTAATGAAAACCAAACTGCATAATGTTTATAACCCCAGGGTCCAAGTAATATATAAATGGCTTTAAGCGTAAAATTAACATACATGAAATAGTATAGCCACATGGCGAACATGTTCATAACATGAGGACATGTGATTTTCCCCACAAAAATATAACATTAATACATTTTAAAATAAACAAATTACTTCCAATAAATAATTTTAGGTAACAGGAGTGTATTTTAATTGACCCTCTCCAGTCATGGTTAAAATATCATAAAATATACAGAAAAATGTAAAGCATAGATGGAATTACACAAAAATGAAAAGAAAACTTATGGTTTTTTAAAGATTTAACCTTTAAACAAACAAAGAACACTAAACAAATGCCATTTTCAGTGTTCTAGCTGAAACAAGTTTTTATTCTTGTTTTAAATTTTACATTTTCAATTTGCAGTTAGCTTAATGTGCAGGGTACTTTGCTTAATAATAAAATATATTTTAAAGTTAATATTTATGCAGTTTTATACATATAATGGCTTGGGGACAGAAATGTCAACCATGTACTGTAACATAGCCTGTATATAAACTGTATAAAGTATTCTAAGTAAACTGATTACTTAATACATGTTGCTAGTAACGTAAAAAAATTCATGAATGAATTTCCAAAACATCCAATGTGAACGTTCATCGTCCACAAGAAAAACTTTGCTGCTAAAACAAAGACATTTTTAGTGAATATTATTGCCCTTAATTTACTAAATGTGACCCTGGATCACAAAACCAGTCTAAAGTAGCACGGGAATATTTTTAGTAAAAGACAAAAATACATTGTGTGGGTCAAAATTATCGATTTTTCTTTTATGCCAAAAATCATTAGGATATTAAGTAAAGATCATGTTCCATGAAGATATTTTGTAAATTTCCTACCTTAAATATATAAAAACTTTATTTTTGTGAGTGGATAGTCTGCCACAGTGCCCCTGATTAACAACTTCAAAGGCAATTTTCTCAATATTTTGATTTTTTTGCGCTCTCAGATTCCAGAGTTTTAAACGGTTGTATCTCAGCCAGATATTGTCCTATGCTAACAACTCATACATCAGTAGAAAGTCTATTTATTCAGCTTTCAGATTATGTAAAAATCTCAATTTCGAAAAATTGACCCATAAAACTGGTTTTGTTGTCCAGGGTCACAAATACATAAATATCCACATAAATAGTCAGGGACATCTTACACTGTAAAAAAAAATTGTTGTTTTTGTTTATTCAACTCAAAAAACTAAGTTAACTCGATTAATTTGATGCAAACTCGTTGTGTTGACTAATATTTTTAAGTTGAATTAACTCAAAATTTTAAGGCAACCAGATAACTTATTTTTAGTTGAACCAACTTTTTTACAGTGCAATAAGAACAAAATAAATTAACATACAGTAGACTTTGGACACTTAGGCACCACAAAAAAGTATGCATTGTATTGCATTCAAAACAAAATATCATACAGCATTTGCAAAAAATAATTGCAGAACTTTCCTCAGAACTACACCACTTTTCTGAAGTTCGCAACTTTTGCACTTACTTTCAACCATCTGGTACCAAGGTGTCCTATAGAGTAACCACAGATGTTGTCAATTGCATTAACTTTAGAACAGCAGAATAGACATATTTATGCTTTACACAAAAGTCCTTCAACTCCTAATTATGAAAGAGACTCGGTCCAAAAACAACCCCAACCACACAAATCAGCACAAACATAATCCAAAAGACGACAGCCAACATCTGAACACACATCAAGGTCTTCTTGTGTCTCCTCAGAGTCTCCATCTCTTGATGCAGCACCTCAGGCAGGTGTACCCTTTCAGTACCTTCTCCCATCTGCTCCACCCTCAGACTAACAGTGGGCAAGATTATGAAGCGGGTATCTCTCTCTCCCATAGACAGCACTAACCTTTGGGTCACTGTAGCCAGCCGGGTAGAAACTGACACAGGCAGACGAAATGCTATTGGAGGGAGCTGGGTGAGAATCCGTGAGTTGCAGGGAAGTGAGTGTGCATCTCCACCTTGTAGTGGGGTGGAGTGGCGGCACAGGGGGCAGGAGATTGAATGAGTGCTGTTGGGGTCCGGAGGGTGCAGAGGAGTTAGCTGTATTTTCCTGAGACACTCTGTGCAGAAGACGTGAAGGCATTCCAGCATCCGCGGGAGTTTGCCGTCCTGGTCATACTCCTGATAGCAGACTGGGCACTCCACCTCTGGAGATTCTGCAGTGTTGGGCACCTCGGTTTCTACAGGAGTGAGTCGAGTCTCTGACATGATGAAGAATAATTTAATGTTGCAAAGACAGAGAGTGTGGTATTTGGCCTTCCAAAATCGTCCTGTATTCACCTATTATAAAAAGTTATAATTTTAGTGCAACACATAATAATGTTCTGATTTCCTATAAAGCCATTCAATCCTTACCATGTTGATACACAAAGAGACATAAAAAGCATAAACAAAACACTTCTTAAATACATCTCATCTAGTTTATAAATGAGAAGTGGGATGGACATCAATTTCACAATAACAAGCACTTGAATATTTTCTTCCATTTTCTGATACTCTTAAACTGATGGTTAACCATTAAATGTTGTGATGTGAAATGCTTTGAGGAAGTTGCTGTTAGTCTCTTGTCTTTGGCAAGGTGACAGTAATGACACACACCAAATTAAACAAATACACATACACTGTAAAAAAATTAGACGTAAAATAATAGTGAAATGCATGGCAGGACAGGGTGCCAAAACCATTAACAGAAATAACGGTACACCCTGAACTGAGGTAACGTGTTTAAACTGTGAACATAAGAAAACGTGTGTCTACCATACAATAAAATAACATGTTTTCACTGTAGTACGAAATGATTTGTCTGTTAAATGAAAAATTAACTTAAATTAAAATGGTTGAATTTATAAATTGGTAAAATGAAAAAGCAACAGTATTCAAACTTTAAAAGTACACTGACAAAACTTTGTGTGTGTTTTGCTACTTTTAAACAAGTACTTTGTTAATTGAGTTGTTTACACAATTTCTATTATTATTCTATTTTGTTTAATTGTGTACAAAGCAAGCAAAGACTTTGAGGTGATAGACTGCACAACCACATGAAGACTTAAACTCCACCAAAAGTGGACAAACCATAGAACTTTAGCTCGCCAAACATGGAGATGGTGCTCTGTGTCAAATACACAAATAGAAAACACCATCAGGGTAACACACGTTACGTGAAAATTATAGTATAAACATTAACTAAACTTATAATGTTAAAAAACACTCAAATGTACACAGCTGCTAATACAAATATATAAAGAAACTAAGTGATTAATGAAATATGACATGTTGTGCAGAGTTAAACAGGGAATTGTGGGAAAGTCCTACAGTTTTTCACAGTATATGTGAAGGTTATTTACAGTTTAATTCTACAGAGATGTCACTGTGAAGAAATAGTGAACTGCATGGCAGCACAGGGTGCCAAACATTGACCATCAACAGAAATAACGTTTGTACACTGTGAACTGAAGTGACGTGATCTGAACAAACTGACTGTGAAATTAACAGAGAAATTCTGTAGTTATGACAGAAGTGTTCTGGCTACCAGTCTTTTCTGTAAGAAATCGCCATTAAACTCTACAAATACCATCACCACCTTAAATTACAACACCACCTTCACTTTATTTCTGTTGTGGGTTTACAAAAGATCTTATTGACAATTAACACAAGTTTAGACGTTGACGGTTGTTGTTTAGTCACCATTATGCTGATCAGTGTTTGCTTTACATAGGCTCTTAACTCTTTGCTTTGACCTTCAGGTTTTCTTTAGCTTTTATGGCTGAAAAAAAGTTGAGAGAAAGTGATTTCATGTTTTTTCTGATGGTGAGAGTTGTCATCTACTGGCCTGTCCCCATTCATGTATATTCACCGGTTATAAGTGCTTTTGTGATGCTCCCAGACATTACAGTGTTTAATGATATTATGAAGAACTTTAAAACACATCATGCACATTAAAAATGGCTAAAACATGAGATACGCAGACATCAAGATTCAACCTGATCATCTCAACAATGGTGATAGCTAACAAACTATTCAGATAAATGCAATGCATTCTGGGTTCCAATCATAGCACACAACTCATCCATGATTCCCAGCATGCATTGCAACATGAAGCTTTTCATTTAATGTCACCACTGTTGAGATTCATACATTGATTATTCATGTCTATGTGTGAAAAACCAGCTCCAGTATTTTAATGTAAATTATGTTTTCAAAATCTGTTCATATGAAAGTCATCGCAAGAAATCTGTGCTTTCAGATATAACCAAAACCCAACAAAAATATGAATCACATAATACCAACAATCAACTAGATGACAATTCATGACATCATCAACCAGACAAATAAATCTGATCACTTTTTCTTCTGAATGTCCTTCATTTTCCAGCCCAAAGAGAAAGCACAGCATATTAGATCAAGGGCGAAGAGCCCAACTAAAGTAAACACTGATCACATTAATGGTGACTTTAAATAACAATGAAACATCAAGTCATTCATGTTCTGCAGCATGTTGATTTGTGAAAGTCCCTGTGAAGCAGAAATAGTGATTGTCTTCAGTTTTCTGACATATTTCACAATGAAAATAAATATTGAATGAGGAAGAATAGTGAGTGTGGTTCATGTTTTCTACTGTGATTGATTGGATGAATAAAAACAACATGTTCTGCTCAGGCCGTCAAACTCACTTCATCAGAGAAAGATCACCACTAGAGGACAGAAGTGCATTTTCAGATTTCATGATAATTACTTTTGTTTAAAAGAAAAAATCGTTTTTTTCAGTAACATGGAAAAATGTCAATTTGGTGTAAATGTATGGCGTTTTATGGAATTATACTATTTTAATAAAAAAATGTGAAAATACTGTTACGTTACACTGCATTTTCCCTGTAAAAATACATTTATTTTTTACAGTGTACAGATAGCATCTAATTAATATTTACATTTATCACAAAGAACTGTGAATTCTACATGGTGTAAATAGAATATATAAGGCAACTAGTACATGTAGCCACTGCTAAATTCAACTGGGAAAATAAAGACTATATTTGGTGTCAATGTGTGTTTTTTTTATATTTTTTAAAGTTATGATAAAAATGTGATATGGCTGTGAAATTCTAATGGATCTTTCAGTAAAAATACACTTTATCCATCTCTGACAAAAAATAAACATGAACATTTTTTAAAGGACATGTCATGTTAACAATACACAACAATTACTTTAATTTAAAGGAAATAGACCCTTTAACACACTTAATCAGTTAAAGAACAGGCGAAATGTACATTAGGTGTCAGTGTATGCTTTTTTATGGAATTTCACAGTTCTGATTAAAATGAGATGTTACTGTTAAATTCTACTGTTTTTTCTCTGTAAAAATACATTTATTTTTTACAGTGTACATCATGAATGTGACTAACAGAAGTTAAGAAGTAAATTTACTTGCAAAAACCATGTTCTCACGGAAGACATATTAGCAGTTTTACCTTCTGTCTGTTTTTATATTATTGTTGCAGTCTCAAACCAACTCTCCAGTGGGCAGAGTCAAAGCAACCATCACTCACAGGAGGGGCTGCCTAGCAATGCAGGTCTCTGTAGAATTAGCATTAATATCATAGGACTGCACGTTTGGTTTAAAACATTTATTATCATTTTACCTCTTATTATCATTAGAATACATTGTTTATGCAAATTATGAATAGCGAAATGTCATTGTTAAGCACTGCACAACAATCAACAAACCAACTTGTTGTTTTTCGTTATACAACCTTATCGTTTTTAGAATGCATTAAAATACAGAGAAGGTGTTAAAATCTGTGTAAAAATAAATAATCCACACTTTAAATGTCTGTGACACAACATACAGTGAGGGAAATAATTATTTGATCCCCTGCTGATTTTGTAAGTTTTCCTGCTTACAAAGAAATGAAGGGTCTTTAATTTTATGGTAGTTTTATTTTAACTGATAGAGACAGAATATTAAAAAAAAAATCAGGGGAAAAAATGTTATATAAAGGTTATAAATTGATTTGCATTTCAGTCAGTGAAATAAGTATTTGATCCCCTACCAACTAGCAAGAATTCTGGCTCCAAAGATTGGTTATGTGCCTATATGGACCGCAGATTAGTCCTGTCACTTTAAAAAAGTACTCCTAAATCAGCTTGTTATGTATATAAAAGATGCCTGCCAACAGAATCTGTATCAACCAATTCAACCTCTCCACCACCATGGTCCAGACAAAATAGGTTTTAAAGGATGTCAGAGACAAGATTGAAGACCTACACAAACCTTGAATAGGCTACAGACAGAAGCTTGGTGAGAAGGAGACAACTGTTGGTGTGATTATTTGGAAATAGAAGAAATACAAAATAACTATCAAATGCCCTTGGTCTGGAGCTCCCTGCAAGATTTCCCCAATGGAGTAAAGATGATCATGAGATATAATATAATATAATGATTTCAAGACAGTTGGGACCACAGTTAGCAAGCAAACCCTTGGTAACACGCTATGCCACAATAGATTGAAATCCTGAAGCACCTGCAAGGTCCTCCTGCCCAAGAAGGCCCGCCTGGCTGGTCTGAAGTTTGACAATGAACATCAAAAGGATTCAGAAAAGGCTTTGGCGAAAGTGCTGGCTGCTGTGAGACCAAAATTGACTCCTGTTTTTGGAGGGAGAGAAATGCTGACTATGACCCAAGAACACCATCCCTACAGAGAAGCATTATGTTGGAAACATTATGCTTTAGGGCTTTTTATCTGTTCTACGGGTACAGGATGACTTCACCGCATTGAGGGGATGAGGGACGGGCCCATGTACCATAAAATCTTGGACGAGAACCTCCTCCCCTTAACTAGATCACTGAAGATGGGTTGTGGATGTGCCTTTAACATGACAAAGACCCAAAACATATTGCCAAGACAACCAAAGAGTAGCTTAAGGAAAGCACATTAAATGTCCTAGCCAGTCTCTAGACCCTAGTCCTATATAAAATCTGTGAAGGAGGCTAAAACTCCAATTTGCTGAGCGACAGGCAAGAAACCTTAAAGACTGACAGAGGAGTGGACTAAAATGTATCCTGACAAATGTGCAAACCTGGTGACCAACTGTCAGAAATGTCTGACCTCTGTGCTTGCCAACAAGGGTTTCTCCACCAAGTACAAAGTTATTTTTTCTCGGGGATCAAATACTTATTTCACTGACTGAAATGCAAATCAATTTATAACCTTTATATAACATTTTCCCCCTGATTTTCTTTTATATTCTGTCTCTATCAGTTAAAATAAACCCACCATAAAATGATAGACCCTTCATTTCTTTGTAAGCAGGCAAACTTACAAAATCAGCAGGGGATCAAATAATTATTTTCTCTCACTGTAGATACACAGCATCACAAGTATACTTCATACATTTAATGACTATACAGAATATTTGCATTTATATTGTCAGCTAGAAAGCCACAGCTGATTCTCTCATTGGCTTCACAGTTTGTAAGACAGAAAGATAAACAATTCACTTACCAGTCAAGCCTCTCTGCTTTCATTGAAGGTGAAACCTTCTGAGTCCACACAAACATAATCATTAGCTCCATCCTCCAGGTAAAGTCACAGCTGGGAAGCTTTCAAAAAACACTCCACCGGCCTGTCACTGTTCAACTCAGTTAATTTTGACTCTGCATGCACATGTGTTTGCATGTCTATTGCTCTTTCCCTCTCTTTTAGTCTCTTTCCCTCCCTTGATGCCATGTTATGTCACTGGGGTGGGAGCTGGTTTCACTGACATTTATTATCAAGAGATGACTTGGTTACTAGGAGAGGGAATAGTATGAGAGCTATTTGTTTTGTAGGATTTTTCTGTAGATTGATGTCTGATTCTGCATAAGCCTTTTTTAGCAATCCTTCATCACACTCAGTAGAAAATGTTACAATAGTCTACAGTGCATAGTCTTTAATGTTTTATTAAGAAACACTTTTGAAGAGTGCAGTCTTGTCCCTGTAATGTATTTCTAATTTAAAGTTTAAGCTATGACATATCTAGTTGCTGTTAGGATCAACAGTCTTTTTTCCCAGTTAATAGTCTATTTTAATAATAGTCTATTTTCTTAAATAAAAACCTATAAATCTGAAATGTAGCCTACATCAGTGAAATAAAAGTTCATTTTGTCATTTGGTGGCGCACACTAGCATAAAGAGCATGGCCTCAAAGCTAAAATATTTTTTTGCTGGATATAAATAAATGTTCATTATATCATTATTCATTATGTCTGGAATCTGGAATCAATATTATAACATTAATCCATTGGGGGAGGATATTTTTATATTTTTTTACGTTTATTGTTGCACAAGTAAATAATTAAACTGTTACCCATGAATTTCCTGTGAAATCATTGTAAAACTATAAGAGTGTGTCACAGCTCTTGTATGCAGTGAATGGTTGAACTTGACTTTCAGTTGTACCCTCAAATTACTTTTGGCCTTTTTTACTTGGTCCCACAGCACATACTGGAAAACACCAACACACTCCTACAGGATTTACAGTGTAAAAACAAGCATTCAAGAGAAAAAGAAAATTTTAAATGTTGACAGACTCTAAAGCTTCACGGTCAGTGTCCTATAGAAGGAAGTTCAGAAAGATATAAAGATACTGGAGTTCGCAGGAAGTGCTCTAAAAGAAAAACAACTCAACTTTATTTTTATTTATTTATTTAGCACTTTTTACAATTTTCATTGTTACAAAGCAGCTGTACATAAGACATATTGACTATAAGCAAAACAATTAAAGTTGTACCTGCAAAAACAATAATAAGTTGAAAACACAGAAGACAGACATACCCACATACAAAACACTCCAAACACACTATTTGCACACGTACTAACACACATAGACATAGACACACACACACGGACGCAGGCTTTGGTTGACTATCCCCGTGGGGACAGTCCATAGGCGTAATGTTTTTTATACTGTACAAACTGTATATTCTATCCCCTATCCCTAACCCTATCCCTAAATCTAAAGGTCATAGAACACTTTTTGCATTTTTAGATTTGTAAAAAATATTGTTCTGTACAATTTATTAGCTTTTTTGCCCCTGGGGACCTCAATTTTGGCCCCCACGGTGACACGAGTCCCCATGTGTTGGTGTGTATTCAGGTTTAGGTCCCCACCGGGATATACAAACATGAACACACACACACACACACACACACACACACACACACAGACACGCACACACGCTCAGTGAGAGCACACATTTAAGATAACCTCAGGAGAACCCAGGCCCAACCAGGGGATTCCAGTTCCCCTCTGGCAAAAGCTGCTGCCTCTGCACAAGCTCCAGAGAGCTTGCACAACAAGGCTAAATAAAATAAACTTACTAATAAGGTAAATTATATATTATTTTATTATTTAAATTATATTATTAAATTATATTCCAAAGTTTAGGCGCTAGATAGGAAAAGGATCTACCACCTGCACTTGATTTTGAAATTCTAGGTATTACTAACTGACGGGACGCCTGAGAGCGTAATGCACGTGAAGGACTGTAATACAAAAGGAGTTCATTCAAGTATTGAGGAGCTAAACCATGTAGGGCTTTATAGGTAATAAGCAAGATTTTAAAGTTAACGCGATGCTTTATAGGTAACCAGTGCAAGGTTGACAGAACCGGGTTAATATGTTCATACGTTTTTGTACGTGTAAGAACTCGAGCTGCCGCGTTTTGGACCAGTTGGAGTTTTTGTAATAAGCCTGCAGGGCAACCACCTAACAGTGCATTACAGTAATCTAGTCTTGATGTCATGAATGCATGAATTAACTTCTCTGCATCTGACATTGACAGCATATGACGTAGTTTAGATATATTCTTAAGATGGAAAAACGCAATTTTACAGGTGTTGGCGACGTGGCTCTCAAATGACAGATTACTATCGAATAGAACGCCAAGATTCTTTGCTGACGACGAGGGTTTTATGGAACATCCGTCAATAGTTAAACAGTATTCTTGGTTGTTACTTATAGCAGTTTTCGGTCCAATAAGTAACACTTCCGTTTTGTCCGAGTTCAGTAATAAAAAGTTGTTACTCATCCAGTTTTTTATATCGACTATGCATTCCATTATTCGATGGAACTGCTGTGTTTCATGAGGCTTCGAGGAAATATAAAGTTGAGTATCATCAGCATAACAGTGAAAGCTAACTCCGTGTCGCTTTATTATATCTCCTAGAGGTAGCATGTATAATGCGAAGAGCAGAGGCCCTAAGACTGAGCCCTGTGGTACACCGTACTGGACTTGCGATTTGCGTGACACCTCATTGTTTATTGCTACAAATTGAAAACGGTCGGATAAATAAGATTTAAACCATTTCAAAGCTATTCCCTTAATGCCGACATAATTTTCGAGTCTATGTAGGAGTGTGCTGTGGTCAATGGTATCGAATGCAGCACTAAGGTCTAGCAGCACCAATAACGAGATACAACCTCGGTCAGACGCCAATAGCAGATCATTTGTAACTCTGATCAAAGCAGTCTCTGTACTGTGACATGCTCTAAATCCAGACTGGAATTCTTCATTGATGTCATTC
Source organism: Triplophysa rosa (assembly GCF_024868665.1). Taxonomy (NCBI): domain Eukaryota; kingdom Metazoa; phylum Chordata; class Actinopteri; order Cypriniformes; family Nemacheilidae; genus Triplophysa; species Triplophysa rosa. Next base: position 196,048 of record NW_026634346.1, on the reverse strand, counting down.
CTTTGGAGGAAGGAGCATAATTGAGTTGAAACTACTTTTTCCAGAACTTTAGATATGAAAGGTAGATTCGATATAGGCCTGTAGTTCCTTAGTTCTCTAGGGTCGAGTTGGGGTTTTTTGACAAGGGGCCTTATAACAGCCACCTTATATGCTTTAGGCACATGTCCTAATGTCAGAGATGAGTTAATAATACCAAGAAGAGGATCTATAATTTCTGGGAGCATCTCTTTCAGTAGATTTGTAGGTATAGGGTCTAGTATGCATGTTGTTGATTTAGATGATCTAATAATTTTAGACAGCTCATCTTGATCTACGGTATAAAATAATTGCATTTTCTCCTTAAGGGCGCTGTAGTTAGTTTGTTCAGCGGGTTTCACTTCTGATTGCATTGTTATAATTTTTTCTCTAATATCTTGGATTTTATATGTGAAGTAGTTCATAAATTCATCACTGCTATGCTGATATACAGGATCAGAAGTCACTGACGATTTATTTTTTGTTAATTTAGCCACCGTGTTAAATAAAAACCTAGGGTTGTGCTGGTTTTCTTCTATTAGTGATGAAAAGTAGGCGGATCTAGAAGTTATTAGGGCTTTCCTGTATTTTCGAATACTATCCTTCCATGCTGTACGAAATACCTCTAATTTAGTTTTCTTAAAGTTGCGCTCCATTTTTCGGGCCGCTTTCTTTAGAGCCTGAGTGTGTTCATTACACCACGGTGTGGGGCTGCCATTTTTAATCTTCTTTAAACGTAGAGGAGTAACTGTGTCTAGCGTTACCGAGAAGGTGGAATTAAAATTTTCAGTGGTAATGTCAAGATCTTCAACGTTATTTCTCATGCTAGCGATTTGAGACAATTCGGGCAGATTATCGAGAAACGCATCTTTGGTAGTTGAAGTTATTGTTCTACCATATTTGTAACAATGAGTTTTATTTGCAGCCGTAGGCCAGTGAAGCAAACATAATACCAGATAATGATCCAAAATGTCTTCACTCTCCTGAAGGATTTTAACATCGTCCACATTTATACCGTAAAACAGTATTACATCTAAAGTATGATTACGAAGGTGAGTGGGTCCTGACACATGTTGACTAACGCCCATGGAGTTAAGAATGTCTTTGAAAGCCATTCCTAAGGCATCTGTAACGTTATCTACGTGGATGTTAAAGTCACCAACGACAAGGAGTCTATCTGCGGCCAGTACTAGTTCTGATAAGAACCCACCAAATTCTTTAATAAAATCTGTGTGGTGCCCTGGAGGCCTATACACAATAGCTAGAATCAATTTTAAAAGTGTTTTATCCTTAGTATTAGGTGTTGAAACATGAAGAACCATGACTTCAAAAGAATTATATTTAGAGTTCGACTTCTGGGAAATGCTAAAAGAGTTATTGTAAAGTGCTGCGACACCTCCCCCTCTGCCTTTTAGACGAGGCTCGTGTTTATAATAATAATCTTGGGGGACAGATTCCTTTAAAGTAATATAATCATCTGGTTTTAGCCATGTTTCTGTCAAACAGAGCATGTCTATTTTATGATCTGTTATCATATCGTTAACAAAAAGTGCTTTATTAGAGAGAGATCTAATATTTAGCAATCCAAGTCGTAATAGTTGATTATCTGTATTTTGTTCATGTTTAATCTGTTTAACGTTTATTAAATTACTTTCAAGAGGTTTACGCATTATTTTATGTTTGCTAATCCAGGGGACAGACACAGTCTCTATTTTGTGATGTTTGGGAGAACGGATTATTACATGTTGTACATTTTGTGTATTCTGCGACGTGAGACGGCAGACAGTTGGTTAAGCCATACTGTCTGCTCCCTGACCTGGGCCCCAGCAAGTCAAAATTCTAGACAGGATGGAAGCCCCAACCCAGGAGGGATGGAGACCATCTTGTTTCAACAGGTCAGGTCTGCCCTCAAAACTCTTCCAGTTATTTATAAAAACTATATCATTCTGCAGGCAACACTCAGACAACCAGCCATTTAGTGATGATAATCTGCTATAAATCTCATCACCACGATAAGCAGTGAGGGGGCCAGAGAATATTACAATATCTGACAACTTGCTTGCGAGCTCACACACCTCTTTAATGTTATCTTTTGTGATCTCCGATTGACGGAGTCGAACATCATTTGTGCCGACGTGAATAACAATCTTACTTAATTTACGATTCGCCTTAGCCAGCACATTTAAATTTGACTTGATGTCAGGCGCTCTGGCTCCCGGTAAACATTGGACTATGGTGGCTGGTGCCTCTATGTTAACGTTCCGAACAATAGAATCACCGATACCTAGGGCACTTTCAGCAAGTTTCTCAGTCGGTGCGTCACTGAGCGGGGCAAACCTGTTCGAGACTGTAATCGGAACGGTAGAGTGATGTTTTGTCCTGCGACTACGCCGTCTCACAGTCACGAAGTTTCCCAGCTGCGGGGGATTTTCAACCGGAACCGACCCAGCCAACATTGGTATGTGGGCCCCATGTAGGTTATATCTGGGCGACATGGGCTCCACATGGACATGGGATAAAAAAGGTTAAAATATATGGGCCCCATGTGGGATTAAAAATGTGGGTCCCATATAGGTTTGCCCTTATGGGACCTTTATGGGCTGCATGTGGGCACACAGATTTTATGATTAAAATACATATTATGCCTTTAAACTCCTTTAAATGCGTACATTTGAACATTTGTAATATGTGCAAGATGGGTCCCACATAGCTTTGCCCATATGAGACCTTCATGGGCTCCAAGTGGGCATATGATTTCATGCTTAAAATACATTAAGCATTTAAACTTTTTAAAGTTCTTATTTGTATGTTAAAAGGATTATCAACCAAATATATCTCAGATATTTAGGCTGATTTTGTTATGTATTTGTAATACATAAAAGTTCAATGTAGGGAAGGAAGGAGGTGGGAACCGGCATCATTCACAAACTTTAATTCAAAAATAAATAAACAATAAACAGCAAATAACAGGCCGGCAGCCACCTCACGGTCGACTGCCGGCCACACGAACACATAAACAAACTTAACCTGTTTCCGGGCCCGGGTCCTCTCTCTCGATGGTCCGGTCGCTCGTCCTCTTATCCTCCCGAGCTCCCCCGTGAGGCATGCGGGGACCGGCGGTCGCACAGCTGACACTCGTTGCCACTTACGCCGCCGGCCCCGCCTTACCCGCCCCACGGCTCTCGCCCCGCCTTCCTCGCTACAGTATTGAATGCAAATGGAGTTTCTGGAATAGTTTTGTTAATTCATCCAATAGGCCTGTATCAGTATTTTCTTCCTTTCACTGTCCTAACTGTATGAAAATCAACCACGATAGATAAATGCAGAAATCCAGTTCAATTTACATGAGTCTCACAAGCGACGTTCTTGCGCAATGTGATAGATACTTTCGACTTCGTACTTAGCTGCGCAGACCGACCGGCCTACGTCACACTACCGCGAGATCGATCAGGAAGCACTTGCCTAGAAACGATGTTGCGGTATCTTGATGTCATAACCCGATTGCTTTGCGCAGGTGATGCATGGAGTCGAGCACACCCCTGACCGAGAACACTTTGTTCCGCTTGACAAAGTAGTTCTCCTGAGTTTTGGTAGATTTTTCTTATATCACATAATTAAATATTCTTTTGTTGAAAATGTTTAATGTTTAAATGACAACTATGATTTAAATAAAATAAATCAAACTACAGAGGAGTTTCTTTATCGGCGGAAGGATATCTTTGGCAGAGCAGTGGCGCGCTGGCAACTCCACCGAGCAGCAAGTTTATCGAGTCGGGACTGGAAATAATCAAAAATAAGAAGGTAAAATTCATATTTTCTTAAGTGTGTTTTTGTTATCCGTGTTATCAAGCACCGGGAACCCTGTTTTGACCGTTATTTTCCTTTGCATTTTGTAAGCCTGCGTGTACCTGCCATTGTTCCACCCGAATTGACTTTACCACAGCCTATGACGAGTGACACTAATTTACTATATTTAACCATTTAATGCCATTCTTTTTTTATTCCTCAGACGTCTAAAGCTCAAAAGGCTGATGTCAGAAACGACGTAAATTAAAGTTAGGACATAAATTGTAATCTGTTAGATTTATGCAGCCCGCGCTATCGTTGTCTGCTGCCTGTGTAACGTTAGTGCTAGAATGCTAGTTACCATTACATTTTAAATACGTTAATGTGTTCTTCAAGAACCTTATTTTTTTACTGACAAAGTACATCATATAACACAGATTTATTGTATTTGCTTTGTTTGCGTGATATTTCTGGTTCGTGTAGTGCTAATTATAAATGAAAAGCCTTTGAGGGTTCTCAGCATAACGTTACCAGAGAGTGATTGACAGCACGACGTGATAATTTCCGATAAAAGATGTATTAAAATATGGGTGCATTACTAAAAAGCACAAATCACAAAATTTCTCCAGGATTTAAAACCCACTCGGACCCCAGGGGGGTTAAATGATTGATCTGCACATAGATGCAGCATCTTTGCCTTCATTATGCAGACTACACATAACAGATTGTTCATAAGAGTATATAGTATATACTGTACTTGTCAACTAATAATTCTGTTATTGTGAGGTGATGCATTTTTGAATTGTTTGACATTAAATTGATAGCATGTAGAGTACTCATTTGTGCTGTAAACTATGTGATTGTAGAGTACTCATTTGTGCTGTAAACTATGTGATGCTGGACATATCAAATAACCGTATTTGTGTTCTTCTGTTACAGGTGTGGACTGAAACCACTGGAGCACGAGACAGGGGTGGAAAAAGAGCCCTTAACGCAGTCTGGCACAAAACATCAGACTGTCAGCAGTTTAAGCGTTCAAAATATTTTTTGTTCAGTTGAGTTTAAAGTACCCTTTCTAATCTGAAATCTATCAAACTATTTGTAATTAATTTAACATTTAAGACTGTTTTTAAGGTTGAGTTAAATATTCTGTGTTAAGGATCAGAAAATTATAATAAATTTGATATTGAACATCCATGTGTTTTTCATTTTCAGAATGCACCTATTATGTTTATGATGTACAGGCAAATATAAAGTAGTAGATTATTCATTTTGAAGACTAACATCTAAGAAAGCAACATCCAAATGCTGCAGTTATCATTTAATCAGTAAAAATTGCATTGTATTTGGTAGAGCATAAGAATGGGAAAGGTCAATTACAATTTAGCAATAACAAAAATTGTACTGTCCAGGTAGGAAACCTCAAAAAACATAATCTAGAACCACTCAAGTATACACTGTACAAGTATATACCTCCATTAAACATACAGGGCCTTGGTTGAATCCACATGGGCTTTATAAAGTGGGATCAATATGGGCCTTATGCATGTTGTCCACTTGGGTCCCACATGGACCCCACTCAGATTCTCCGTAGGATTCATATGGGCTAATTCACATAGGGCCGACATGGAACCCGTGGACAAACCCACTTGGGGCCCATGCCTCAAGCCCATATGGGGCTTACATTGGCCCCACAAAAAAATGTTGGCTGGGGAGCTGTGTGCGCTAATGTTGCTCGCATCCAAAGTTTTTTTTTTAAGATTTATTTTTGGCGTTTTTTTGCCTTTATTTGACAGAGAGAGAGACTCTTTTCAGAGAGGACAGAATGCAAAGTGGATGAGAGAGAGGGGGAAGGATCGGGAAAGGACCACGAGCCAGGACTCGATCTCGCGTCGCCCAGGACGCACCGGCGCCACATGTCGGAGCACGAACCACTCAACCACCTGGCTCCGACGAAAGTGTTTTCTATCGTCGTTAAACTCTTAATATCCTCAGATAAAGATTCTAATTCTAAGATCTTCTCTGTCAGCCTAACTATTTCCCTGCATTTATCGCATATAAAACCCTCGCAGCTGACAGAGAAGGCTAAGCTAAACATATGACATGAGGTGCAAGTAACAATAATAGGAATAGAAGCCATAACTCACCGGATTTGAAGTGCAATTCCAATTTACCAAGGTTGCTCGATGAATCGTGGTATACTCGCTTAAAAAGAGAAACAGTTAGCACACAAGACAAACCAGAGGCAAGATGTTATTCCAGAGTGTAAACAGAAAGCAGGCTAACACGCTATTGCTATGCTAACGGCGTTAAGTTAACTATCACTTTTGGTTTAGAATCTTCAAGTAAATAACAAGAACAGGGTTATTGAGATACCAGGATAAGTTAGCAACGACAATAATAATTAACAATAATAAAATACACTAATTGTAGGAGCCATGTCAGGAGATGAATGTCACGTGATGAAGGGAAAGGGGGAGTGTCATTAATTATGTCATGTTTAAACACCTGTGGTGGTATGTGTTTGGAAGGAACGATGGGGGTGAGTGCGGGAGCACATATTTTTTGTTGACCGTGTATTTATCGTAGCTACTTTTGTTCACAATGATAAATAAAAAGGAAGATGCAAGAGTTACGATGATTGACGAGTCACGAAGTTCCTCACTCAGCTCCTTAGCGGCTTTGGTAATATTTGTGCCGCTAAACTAATATTAGAGCGAAGTGTAAGTGCACTGATACAAACAAGCCACCGGCAGCGCTGCAGGAAACAGGAAGCCCGATGATCAAGGGAGTAGACACGTGATATCCACGTGAATCTGATTGTGTATTTTTTGGCTAAAGCCAGTTTAGAAACAAAGGCACACCCAAGCCCAAATAAGGGAATGATGGGGAGGGGGAGCGGGTAGGCATTCATTCTGGGAAATCCCTATGGGGTAGATTGGTTTTGTTTGGGAAAGACGTATAAGGTGCTGCACAGCTTTGGAGTATTATATTTCCTGCACTGAAATCCTTTGTTTATTGTGTGAAACTAAACTAAATGTACAGTATATGGACATGCGGTCATCATTAATAATAACTGCATTATTAACACATGTATCTCAACAAGCCATTAAAAGGTCATTGTGTTAAAACCAATTTGCTTATGTGGCAGTGTTGATGATGTGATCCGTGTTTTTGCATTTGGGGTGTGGCTACCATTAGTGATGGCCTATCAGCAAATGTCCCTTGGCTATTTAAGGGTGGAGTTATGTCACCTGGGGTGCGTCATTGCTGGAACGGCCCTCGTAGAGTGCACGTTCACTGTTTGGTTGGTAGCTGTTGGGCTAGCTGATGGTCTAGCTCATTCAATGCTTTGGTTGGCTGTCCACTATCCTCAGGTAGGTTAACCTCGCGCTGTAGTTGTGATCGTTTGTATTAGGGCTATGCTAATGGCTATGCTAACATGTGCTTCATTCATTGTAGTTTTCATATTCCCATTCTGCTGTACCATTCTCTCGTCTGCCATGATCTGTGCGGTGAGCAATTGTATGGTTTAGGTGGTGTGACGACTATTTTTTGGTATGTTTATCGATCGCTTCTCGTATTAATAGGAGCGGGGTTTTAATTCTTTTATTAAGTTGCGTTTCTTTTATAGTAAACTGATGCTCTTCTATGACATGTCTGTTATAGGAGAACGACGCTGTTGTTTTTCTGCCGTTTACCTGGCTGCCGTTTACCTTGCTGCTGTGTTGCGTTGCTTCGCTACTTTGTTGCTCGTCTCTTTATTTGGTCTTATTTCCACGCTACTGACTGTGTGAACTGGCGATCGTGATGTCGCCCTACTGACGTTACTTCAAACGTCTTTCTACTCTGTGACGTTGCCACTTACCAATCAATTTGATAGTGGTTTCCTGGGCTCGAATTGGAAAGCCTTTGTGCCAGTTATTTGTTTTTGTTCGAGTTTTCTTTAGGTTTTCTGAGTTTGCTTTTTGATTTGTGTAATGTTTTTTTTGTATTCTGTTATTCATTATTTTCAGTTGTTTTGTAAAAGTATTATTATTATGATTATGATAAATCTTGATTTTCTGTTTAGTTTCCTAAGTTGGTCTTTTGATTTGTTTAATTGATTTTGTATTCCGTTATTCATTATTTTCAGTTGTCTTGTATTATTATTATTATTATTATTATTATTATTATTATAAATCTTGGGTTTTTTTGTTAAGAGGTTTGATTCTTTTTGTTTTCTTTTGTTGCAGGCATTGATAGGCCCTGGAGTTGGGAGGCTAGCTGATGTTGACTATTGGTGGTGTCGTACTAAAGTGGAGTGCTGTGTTGCTTCTAACCACTTTTCACTCTTTTGTGTGTATGCACGTGTGTAATTTTAGGATTCTCACTTCAGCTAGCCTACCCTCCTGTTGGTAGGCCTTGGCCTGGTTTGTTTGTTTATTGATCCCTGTGTGAAGTGCAAAGAGTGATTTTTAGCCCAATTGGGCAACCTCGTGAATATCAATATTTTTATATTTATTGGATATCTACTCCTCGTAGGCTTGATTAAAACTTTTGTACATTTTACCCACGTCTCCCCTTCATTCTTGACCCACGAACCTGTGTGCCCTTAGTTTGGGTAGTTATTTCCCTGCTTTTACGGGGTGGCATAGTCAGCTCTATCTAGTACATTGTGCTCTTGGTAGGGGTGCATTGTCCTGTTAAATTTCCCCACCACAACGCTACACTTATAAACAACAGCAATAAATATGAATTTTAAAGCTATAGTTATAAAAAAACCTATACAAACTGACATTTAAATGAAAATAAACTGTCAGAACAGTAAACATTTAATTATTTAGTTAAAAACAATTCTATATATGATTAGCTAAAACTGAATAGAGATAGTGACACCAATACAAACACCCAGAAACATGATAGACATGTCTTGATAAAAAATGTCTATGAGCGTTTTCAGTCATGAATCTTAAATGTCTGAAAAAAAGCTTTAGTTTATCCCTGATTGAAACTTTCACTTTCATAGGTCACATGTAGACCTGAGTTAATGAGTCATTATGCTTTCGATGGGCTTAAGTACATTTAGGTAATGACATCATCGAGCTTAAAGACAATGACCTCCCTTTGTTTATAAATGTAAACTGTTACCAAAGATGGTTTAAACCGGTCCCCTAAAAGAGAAAAACGTCACCTCCTTCCTCCTACGCATTTCCCTACGCCTACAACAAACTGTATAAGAGTCCCCGGCACAAATGATCGGCATGACTGCACTACACAAAACACAAACAACTGGCTAACATGTTTTCAGAAGCAGAGTGTGGAATCTGTTACCAGACATCGCCGGCTCGCGGTGTCCCCGTCAGCTCAGCTGCAAACACACATTTTGTGAAAGATGCCTGCCTGGTGACGCTCGCGCGGGCAGCGGAGAGCCCCGAACCTGCGACCCTGTGTCCGCTGTGCCGACACTTCACGTCGCTGTCAGAGGCGACGATCAAAGAGAAGCTGCCGGTAGACGAGGACATTCTGGAGCGGCTGGTAAAGGCAGGCTGCTTTGATGAATGCGCGGATGAAGACGAGGAGCCGAACGAGGACCTGTCCAACCAGCGTAAAGAAGAGAGTTTACTCCGACAACACCGAGAGGACGCCTGGTGAGATCTGTTAGACGTAGGGTTGGGAATCGTTTCGATTCTTATCGATTCCCAGTTTCGATTCCACAGTTGAAGTAAAACATTTAGATATCAACCTGTATGGTCATTTAGCCTGCTTATTGACTTGTTTGCAATATATATATATATATACATATATTTATGAGCAGCGTTTTGTGTATATTTACACATAGAAACACACCTTTTCTGATTTATTACAGTTTGTATTATCATAGTTAAACTACATCATGGTTAAACTGCAGTTACTATAATGCAACTATGGTTAATTTGTGATTCCTGTGCTTTAATGCAAATTCTATAGCTAAACTATGCTCACTATAGTAAAAAATATCGATAATTTTCATAAGGGCTTTTATTGAGATATCAGCAGATCATGCAACGCATGCACTTTTCTGAAAATATGCACACAGATATTGATAAGAGGAATTCAAATTTTAATCTCAAGTATCCGATTCCTATTCCTTTCGATTCCGATCCGATTCCTAGCCTTTCGATTCCGATTCCAAATTGGAATTGACTTTCGATTCCCAACCCTAGTTAGACGCCTCTGCAAAAAAATGATCGGAGACAGTCGAAGAAGTGAGAGTTTCACCTATAACCTTCTTCTGTAAACTGGCTTGTATATTATCAATGTTTTAATACACGAATTTCCAACCCATAACTCTTGTTTTCTATGTGCTTTCAGACTATATGACTGACGAAGATTTGAGGGACCTGGCAATGATGACCTGTTACATGACGTAATTAAGACGAATCAGTGGATCCATGTGGAAAAATGATGTTGCACCTTAAGAAGCTGCATGCCACATCAGCATTGCTGTGGGCACAGGAGTGCTTTTTGCTGTTGCGTGGACTCGCCTTAACAATAGCAATTTTGACATTGTTATATCTCAACACAAACATCAAAACAAAAGTTTACCGAACATATTTATGAATGTCTTATCATTTCTTAATGGTTAACTTGTACAACATTACATTATATTTATTCTGGATTATTGTTCATTGCTGCAATTTTGCTGTTGCAAAATTATGGGCTTTATTCTCAAAGAGTTGTGTACATGTTTTCTTGTATTAACTTGTATATGCAAAAATCCAAAATAGAGAGTTCATATGAACTATTAATATTTATTATAACTGTAATTTATTAATGTATCAAATGAAGACAAACAATATACTGAATAAATGTTTTGGTTGTTAAACAAGTTACATAATTAGTAAAGGCTAAAATACACTACAAGACTTTTTCTCTGATTTTTCCCAGATTTTCAGTCTGGATTTGTTGCAGAAAGTCTGTGCCAGTCTGCAAATTTGATCAGTTAGTGTGTTTCTATCTGAAACTTTCAAAAAGTCTGCAAGTGTATGATGTCTAGTTAAAAAAAATCTGTTCAGATTTTAAAAGTCTTGTAGTGTATTCCAGCCATTACATAATTTACATAATTACTCTCCTGTTGAAGTATTGTATTTGGTGTATAACTTATATAAAGTATATATTTATATAATGTGTAATGTTCTTTTATTTTACAGTAGCCTATATAAAAAATTAAAAACATGGACTTAATATATAAATATTTTTATTGCACATTCAATGCTAGCTTGCAAAGGAAATTAGCGCCTTAGGTTTAAGCACATTCAGGTGTGCCCTATCATTGATAATAGGTTGAGTTAGAGGGTTATGAGCGCACATGGATGGGGTGATTTTAAACAGGTGTGGCAACAAGCTTTGTGTCCCACATAGGCTAAATGATGTCTCTTCAAAAGAATCTGAGGTAGTCCCTTTATCCTTCATGTAAATGCAACAGTTCTTAGGAATGATGTTATGTTGATTATTTTGAAAAATGTTTTTTTATTTATTTCTTAGAGTGGCATTGGTTTATTTGACACTCTCTGTTGTGGGATGCTTTAGTGAACTACCAGTAGTAGGTAAGAATTAGCTTAATATATAGATTTTGTCTTTTTAAGCATTGAGGACTTGTGCCAGAAGGATTTAGTTTTGGCTCATTAATGATATAAGCACTTTTGTAAATCAATCCCAGAAGGAGTAGTTTAGACCTTTTTTCCCCAATGTGTAAAAAAATCTGCCCGTAAAATGCTACTCTTTACATGTGTGTGTATATATGTACAAATAGTAAAGGCAAATTTTAATTCCTTATACCACTGATGCCCATAGGAGATGCCAGTGGAAAAAAATATCTGCGCAGAGTGGATGAAACGCTACAGTTGGAAAATACCAACAGTGTAAATCCACCAAGCCAAATTCCAATTAGAAACACTTTTCAAAGGACTTTAGCTGCATTTAGGAGTTACCATCAACACAGCAGAGTCAACCTTGTCCCATACAGCCAAAGAAGTGATAGCAATGCTAAAAAAACAAGCTTTAGCAACATTGAGCCAAGACATCCCATGGATGTCATACATGACCATGCAATCCAACCCAAAGTCAACAGTGGAAATAATCTTGAATTAACAGGTGACCGTTCAAATGCAAAGAACAGATATGCTTTCCAAGAGATTCAACAGAAACCAAATGTCTTTAATTTTACAAGGAGCCTAAAAAGCACTAGTGGTATTAATTCGGCCTCAGGCATCATAAAAAAAGAAGGTCTGGTGACTGGAATGTATGTTCCAAAGGTGTATATGTCTGGAGAGTTCTCAAAATCAGAAATGTACTCCCACAGTTCACAACCATTTGACTTCAATGTGGTCGAGGTCCAGAAAAATATTTCTGTCCAGCCAGTCATCAGACCAGGGCACACTAGGAGGATTTCTACGGATTATATGTTTAGAAATGTGAACCATGATATGAGGCAGAAAAACAATGGAAGCATCCTGAATGATAATATCCATCCACTTACTGGCCAGAATGAGAAAGCGTCAAGGAAAGTCATACCAGTGAGCAAATCCCTTGGTATTGTAAGAGCAAATAAGAAGGTGGACACAGCATCACCACATGCCTCTGCCACTGGGACACCAGCTGTTTCTCAAATTTCTAATGATAATATGAGGTCTTTGGGTCTTTCCAAGGATTTGGCACCTCAGATCCCTGCTGCAACAACAGCTATGCCGAAGCCTCAAGCATTCACAAAGTCACATTCAGATGGAGCCCAAAGTATCCTTCCACTGAAAACAGCAAAAAAAAATTCTTATCTACGTGATATGGTTGGACAGCAAGATTACAATAGTAATTTCTCTCCAAAAGAAAATCAGCAAAGCAGCTTTGTGCCTACAAATGTGAGCATCAATGCTTACAAGGGCTTTCAACATGATTCACACACAGCTTCACAAGATGCTTACAAGAATGTTGGACATAGTCAGGATCCTACTGTACAAGACTTTCACAGCCAATGGAAGTATGATAATTTGGCTGAAGGTGCATCTGCCATCAGGTCTCCAGCAGCTAACATCCCCCGCTCTTACAAAGGGTTCCCATCAGCTGAAACCAGCAGCATCCAAACCATCCGGCAAAAACTAAGCACTGCCTCTAATGGAAAAGCAGTATATCATTTTCCGAGAATCCAGCTAGCAAAGATCCCTTTGGTCATTTCAGAACCCGAAACCACTGAAGTGAAAACCAAAATCAAACTCCCAGCCAATGTACCTTCTTCACTGTGGATGTCAAGCCAGCACAGTACAGGAAGAGGAAAACATGTGATCTCTTCAGGTCGAAGTACAGCACAGTCATTATTTATTAAGAATCCTGTGCCAGGTGACACAATGAAAATCTCTCAGAGCATTAGTCAGTCTGTGTCTGGAATTCAAGGCACTTTTAAAAATTCTGATATGTCTACTAGCCAAAATCGGCCGTACTACCTAACTTCTAAAAAGCCAAATACTTTTAAAGGCTTTACACTTTTCCCTACAGAGCAGACACCTGCACAACAAACAGAAACATACTCTGGCCCAAAACGTCCCCAAAGCTACTTTTCTAATGGTGTCCAATATGCTTTGGCTCATCCTCGTACTGCCCTAAGTGTGTCAAAAGAAGAGAAGCATCTCACACAAGCTCAAAATCCTCTGATATCCAACAGTCTCACAGAAATTCACGGTAAACAGTCTGGTCGGGATCCATTCGATGCTGTTGGAGCTCATGATACAGTTTCTTCTACAAATACCTCAAAGCACCATCGTGTTATAGGTCAAGCGATGAAAGCATCTCTAGTGTATCCAAGTATCACAAATACACCAGAAAACACTGGGTCAAATTACCAAGCTTTTTATCTTCAGAACAACCCAAGAGGAGGATACAACTATGCCAAAGAATCCCAGTTTAATGAAGGTCCATTGGAAACATCTCAGAGATGGACTTCAGGAAGACTTGCTCCAGCCCAGAACACTCAAGCTTTTACTACAAATCGGACAGTTTTAAGTTTATGGAATTCTAGCCAAGCTACCTCATCAGAGAGATCTGCAAATGGCAGATTTGCTAGACCCAACACATACAGAAACCTGCTCATGAAATCTAACAGTGTGAGTTCTGTTAGCTCCGGCGCAAGCAATGCACTCAACACGTACATCTCTACTGTGGCCACAGGCACCACAAATGCAAATACTTTCCCTGAATTCCCCAGTGTTTATCCTAAAACAGGTTTATCGCAAGGTGCAGATTTTACTCGTAACATTCAACTTCCCACTAGGCACGGGTCAATTAATGATGAGACTGTCAGTTTAAAACCTGACAAATTCAACAATGATAAGAGTCTTCTATCACACTTTGTTCCTTCCATCCATAGATCTACTATTGCTAATAAAGTGACTGGATATCCACTCAATCCTGGTGTTCAACCAGAAAGTATTGATGTGCGTAAGAACAATAACGCAAATTCAACCATGAACAGAAACGCAGATGAACTGACACAATTAAATACCAAAGAAAGTTACAATGTCATGCGATTAAGACCAACAAGCAGTGTTGTGATTGGCAGGTGGGTTGAAGCCAACAAAGAGGCTGAAAATTCTCAAAAGAACTCTATCTACGCTGTGCCAACTTCACAGTCAGCAATATATCGATCTGCTAGCATTCATAAAGCCAATAGGTCTGCAAAGCCTGTTTACCTGCCAACTATACACAGGTCTGTGATCAAACCCTATGGTAAAGCTGAAATCTTCAACGCCAATGTAGGACCAGACTTGATGAAGAATGAAACTCGGATCTCTGCGGACAGAAGTGCCTCAGGAATGGATATTGACCTCAGCGCTGTTGGGGTGTCCCAGACATTAAGACCCACAAGCAGCTTTGTTGTTGGAAAGTTTGTTAAAGCATTGGAGAAAGCCTCAGCCAAAGCAAACCTCAATGCATCTCAGACAAATAGACTGCAGAATTTTAAACCAGTTTGGTTTGCAGATATAGCAGGCAGTGCCTCCTTCAGTAACATTAAACCAAGTTTTTCTGCTGTTGTCTCAAAAATGGCTCTCATGGGTTTTCAGAACATTTCCACTTCAACATCAGGGATGAACGAAAGTGTTACAGAGCTTCCTTTTGCCATGACAGCAGACCGTTTTACAATGATTTCAGATTTGCAAGAAAATGTTGAAAATTATCTTCAAAATGCAGTGAGCATAAGTAACCCTGGGTTTATGCCAACAGCGGTCACCACAGATCCTGAGCTTTCATTTACTGAAGTCACCGCAGCACCTCAAACAACTGTCTATTCTTCTGAGCTGGAGACAGATCCGGGGAATCAAACCACTCAAGCTTTTGATACAAGTCAGGCAGTTTTAGGATTATGGAAATCTAGCCAAGCTACCACATCAGAGAGATCTACAAATAGCAGGTTTGCTAGACCCAACACATACAGAAACCTGTTCATGAAATCTAACATTGTGAGTTCTGTTAGCTCCAGCGCAAGCAATGCGCTCAACACGTACATCTCTACTGAGGCTACAGGCGCTGCAATCTCAAATACTTTCCCTGAATTCCCCAGTGTTTATCCTAAAACAGGTTTATTGCAAGGTGCAGATTTTACTCGTAACATTCAACTTCCCACTAGGCATGGGTCAATTAATGATGAGACTGTCAGTTTAAAACCTGACAAATTCAACAATAAGACTCTTCTATCACACTTTGTTCCTTCCATCCATAGATCTACTATTGCTAATAAAGTGACTGGATATCCACTCAATCCTGGTGTTCAACCAGAAAGTATTGATGTGCGTAAGAACAATAACGCAAATTCAACCATGAACAGAAACGCAGATGAACTGACACAATTAAATACCAACGAAAGTTACAGTGTCATGCGATTAAGACCAACAAGCAGTGTTGTGATTGGCAGGTGGGTTGAAGCCAACAAAGAGGCTGAAAATTCTCAAAAGAACTCTATCTACGCTGTGCCAACTTCACAGTCAGCAATATATCGATCTGCTAGCATTCATAAAACCAATAGCTCTGCAAAGCCTGTTTACCTGCCAACTATACACAGGTCTGTGATCAAACCCTTTGGTAAAGTCAAAATCTTTAATGCGAATGTAGGACCAGACTTAATGAAAAATGAAACCCGGATCTCTGCGGACAGAAGTGCCTCAGGAATGGATATTGACCTCAGCGCTGTTGGGGTGTCCCAGACATTAAGACCCACGAGCAGCTTTGTTGTTGGAAAGTTTGTTAAAGCATTGGAGAAAGCCTCAACCAAAGAAAACCTCAATGCATCTCAGACAAATGGCCTGCAGAATTTTAAACCAGTTCAGTTTGCAGAAATAGCAGGTAGTTCCTCCTTCAGTAACATTAAACCAAGTTTGTCTGCTGTCGTCTCAAAAATGGCTCTCAGGAGTTTTCAGAACATTTCCACTTACACATCAGGGATGGACGAAAGCATTACAGAGCTTCTTTTTGCCATGACAGCAGACAGTTTTACAGTGATTTCAGATTTGCAAGAAAATATTGAAAATGATCTTCAAAGTACAGTGAGCATAAGTAACCCTGGATTTATGCCAACAGCGGTCACCACAGACCCTGAGCTTTCATTTACTGAAGTCACTGCGTCACCTCAAACAACAGTCTATTCTTCTGAGCTGGAGACAGATCCTGGGAATCAAACCACGCCCACAGCAGAGAGCATTATTCCATTCTATGAGGGAATCCTGATACCCAACACCACTACGCTTGTTACGATGACCTCCGATTGAAATCTCACTCCATGGGTTTTTTACGTATTTTGCCATCAGCCAGGCTACATATGTCAGAGCAATGTAAGATGCTTCTGCAGGTATGGCGCAAGAGCTGTTGAAAGATTTTTTGTTCACTAAATAAACTTGCAAGTTTTAAGTTTTATAGTTTTCTCTTTTACTCTCCAACAATGTTTACATGTCAAAATATTACACTTAAATATGTTGTCATGATATTTAAAAATTCTCCAAATTTAGTATTTAAAGAGTTTCAACTTGCTTTGAAAAGCATTTGTCATTATTAACATAGTCAAATTAAAAATGTGATAGGCATACCTATACAGAATCTCTCCTTTTCTTTCTGTGTTGATAGATGATAGATGATGTTTTTCATCAGTTTATTATCCAAAGCTCATCAATTAAGTTTCAACTTACTAACAAAGGCTTTCTGCTCTGAAAATGTCCATGTAGATTTTGTGAAACTAAAAAAGAAAAAATATTTTTTGCAAAATGCTTCCTAACAATGTATGATTCTGTTGGTTATTTTTTGTTGCCAAGTTTTCTAAATTATTTTTTACTTATTAAAGGGGTAGTTTCCCCCCAAAATAAAACTTCTGTCATCATTTACTCACTATTAGATTGTTCCAAACCTATATACATTTCTTTGTTCTGCTAAACACAAGGGAAGATGTTTGAAAGAATGTCAGTAACCAAACAGATCTCATCCCCCACTTACTGCCATAGTATTTATTTCCCCTACTATGGCAGTAAATGGTGGATGAGATCTGTTTGGTTACTGACATTCTTCCAAATATCTTAAGCATGTCAATGAAGAAAAAAATGAAAGATTAGCCATTTCAATGAACTACAACAAACATGATCATTTTTGTGCCTCAAAAATATATTTTTTGTCTATATTTTTATCTGATATGAATTATTTTGCCTACAACATGGTAGGTAGGAGGGCTGTTTAAACATTACAGTGTATATGTCTCAGATGGCCACCAGATGGGGTGTATGCACTGCAAGAACAATCTCATTGGGTTAGAGTTCAGTGTGGAGTGTTTTTCTTCAAGTGTTTTTTTTAAATAGCACTGTGCTGCCAATGTTAATTAAGCACCACAAAACATATTTGAGTATTCCTAAATGTATAAGCACACATTCATGACTCCTTAACATAATGTTTTTACAGGTTTTTTTAGAATTTCTTAGCTTGCACGTGTGTAAATTTCAAAAACAATTTCAGTTCTCATGGCACAGATGTCAGAGAACAGTGTATGCAAAACCAAAAATGCCTTATTTTCCCTAAAGCATTGAAATATATTGATAGTATTGTATTGAGCAATTTTGCATTACCAAATCATGTAAAATTTGTTTCTACAACTGGCCAGTTTCAAAGCTGTATGCATAGATTTTGTAGGAATGACCCTTAAACTTTTCCTAATAAAAGAACTAAGCAAGAATCTCCTACACCCCTTCCACGTTTCCTAAGCACAAGGCCAGGACAAAAACAAAAAGCAGCAGGGTTTTCTGTCAATCATGACTGCATACATTGTATAATGGATTAGCACACTCCCCCCCCCCCCAAAAAAACCGATTTATATATGGAACAGTCCACTTATTTAAAAAGTTTGCAGCAAACCCTGCAATAATCTAAACCTTATTGTAGTGATTAGATATAAATTGTATTTAGGATTTGATATTTGGAATTTTGTTTAATTTCAAGCAAATGTAGATTTTAAGCTTTAAAAGCAACATGCTGAAAAATCCCACTGTGCATGCACACACATTGCATTGGATCATTTTTTCACCGTACCCTCTTTCTCTCCCTCATCCCTCCTTTTTCCCCTCCTCTCTCTCTGACTGGGGGATTCTGTAGCATGCGTATGTGGGTTCTCAGGCAGCTCTTGGGGAAAATAAAATATAGAGGCCCACAGTGACGTGACCCCCCTTCCCTCTCTCACTGCTATGTGTTATATGTGTTCTATTCACACTCTGTACAGCTTAGGGTGCTGCTGGGTACAGGCGGCCTTTGTGTAATAGTGCACTGTCAACTTCGGATAGCTTCAATCTTAACCATTCATAAAATAGCTCCAAAACTCTTCTGAGATGACAATAAACCTCAGTTTGACCAAACTTCACTTGTAGTGAAAACAGCACATGCTTATACATTAAATGTCTACTGGGATGCAGAGTAAACTAAACCAGTGGAATACTGTCAGAGTGAAAGCTGTTTTTGTTTAATGTACATTACACCAATCAGGCAACAAGGGTATAATGACTGGGAATTAAAATGCATTAAACATAAATACCCTCCTTGCCGTGGGCATTGAGTGCACAGCAAAACTACTGTTGACAATCGACCTACGTCTGGTGAACTTTGGATTGAACTCTCTGAGCAAACCACTAAGCAATCAATGAGAATTATGGATTAAACGCATTATTCTCCACAACTGTGCCAGAAGTAAACCTATAAAACAGGAGAAAACAGAGGCTTTAATAAGAGAAAATAGGCCTATAGGTTCAGAAGTTCTAGCATCTCTCTCTCTCTCTCTCTCTCTCTCTCTCTATCACTCTCTTTTCATACTCAACGGCCCCATACATTGCTGAGCCAAAATGGAAGTAATAAAGCAGGAAGACTTCCTGCAGCTGAACTGTGAGAGTGCATGTTCCATGATTTATAATAATAATTATATATATATATATATATATATATATATTCCAGCTATATAAAATCATCATTACCCTAGACAAAATTATTTTTGCAAAGGTTTGCAAACATTTGCAAAAAAGTCAACATTTTCTGTTTTAAGCATAAGCTTCACTTACAATAAATTGTATTTATGCCTAAAGAAATAATATGAATAAAGAATAAACTAGCCTATTTGTATGTGCTCTTTAATATGCACTTAGTTTAAACTTAGTTCAATATTTTTACTGTTTTAAATTTTTCTTTCGGATTTACTAATTTTCTAAAATGTACGGAAGGGCCAAGCAATAAAAAAATATATAAAACCGTTTTGAGATTAAAGTCATTATAATGCGAAATTAAACCCGCAGTTTTTCGGGGGGGGAAAGTCGTCGTGTTTCAAGAAAAAACTCGTTAAATTTCGAGAAAAAAAACTTGAAATAAAATGTCGACAATAAACTCACTATACTTTGAGAATAAAGTCGTTGTGTTTCGAGAAAAAAACTCGTTAAATTTCGAGAAAAAAAACGTGTTAAATTCTTCTAGAGACCCAGCCGCTGCTAGTATTTCTTTGTTACTGAAGGAAAGCCTAAAGTATAGCTTGACTAAGTGATACAAGTCTGCCATGTCCTCATTCAGTACTACGCAATGAACATGACCCTGATATAGGATAAACGCTTATACTCGATATTTTATTTCGACTTTTTTCTCGAAATTTAACAAGTTTTTTCTCGAAACACAACGACTTTATTCTCAAAGTAGGCTATAGTGAGTTTATTGTCAACATTTTATTTCGAGTTTTATTTCTCGAAATTTAACACGTTTTTTCTCGAAACACAACGACTTTATTCTCGAAATTGATTGAGTTTATTCTCAACATTTTATTTTGACTTTTCCCCCCGAAAAACTGCGGGTTTAATTTCGCATTATAATGACTTTAATCTCAAAACGGTTTTATATTTTTTTATTGCTTGGCCCCAATACTCTTCCATAATAATGTGCTAGTGATCTTGTTTTGTTTTTAGAATATACCATTATTACCTTTTAATATTTTGCATTAATTTATGTGACTTCTTTTAATGTTAAAAGTTGAAGAGTTACACACTTCTCTTCCGTAACCCTGAGCTCTGTGTTGAACAACAGGCCATAGGGACCAGGATGAGAAGCCTTAGACCAGTGGTTAGAGCATGGCGTTAGCAACACCAAGGTCAAGGGTTCGATCCCAGGGAATTGCACATAGTCAGAAACAAATGTGTAATACAATGCAATGTAACTCATCCAAAGCCTCTGCCAAATGCATAAATGTAAATGATTACAACCAGGTCGCAGGTGGAGCATACCTTAAAACCTGCCTTTTCCCTAAATAGCGTTGTGTGTGCTGAAGTATAGAGAAATTTGTTACAAGTGGGTGTTCTACTAAGGCAAGTATTTTGCAGAATTTAAGAAGTGCCCTTCTTATATTTAGGATTTATTTCAAAAGCAATCCTGGGGCCACTGTGTGTTCTGAATAATGACAGTCACTGACACCTTGAATTTCCAAATTCATTGTTTTCAGGATATGGAAAAACACTGTACTTTTAAATGATTAAATACTGTTTTTAATACTTTTATTGGTTAGATATTTGAAAAACCCAGTGACAAACATAAAGGGTGATTTATGGCAATAAATAAATAATGGTTGCAAAAAAATAAAAATCACAAATGGAGACAGCAGCGATATGTGCTCTTACTTCCAATCCTAAATGCCCAGCCTTCTACCGGTTGCAATTTATTTTACAGTATGTGCACCTATAGTGTACTTACCTAAGAAAGTACTGGGTAGTATAAGGTAACTACATGGTATAAGTTTAGATTTAGGGGTATGTTCAGGCTTAGTACCTACACAGCAAAATCGCCAGTGTTAAAAAGGGTGAGCATAGCAGCCTGTCAAGCATAGCAGCCTGTGTTACTTTATAGCGTTTGAGTCATGGTCCTTACAGGGAAAGACTTTTTCAGTCTAATGCAGTTAGATTGATTGTCTGTTCGACTAGCTCAATCTGGATCCAATAAACAGTATTTTTTACATCTTCTATCCAAGCAATTAAAAGACAGACCAGAACACCCAGTAACAGTTCAGTAAAACCAAAGAACAAACACACTATTAGTATAAATGTAGACTAGCATGAGCACACACTCTTACACACTTGAAAGCATAAATATTGAAACACTCACTTATTCATCACAGTTTCTCAATGTTTGAGGCCCTTTAGAGGTTGAGTATGGAGCCAAACATGTTTCGTTCTTCAAAATGTTTATTCATTTTTTTATTATTTAATCACAAAATTCAGACACAAGTTTTAGCACACATTTTTGTTTATTTTACCACTGATGGCCAGCAATGGTTGTCACTGTGATACAGTGTGTGGGGATGATTGTCAACTATGAACACCCCCGTTCCAGACTATTGTTGGTATAGTCCAGTGCAGATTGGGTCAGCTAGCATCCTTGCGTGCCATTCGAGGTAAATTACCGCAGACATCATCACAGAACTGCCCCACCCTTAGAATAAAAATAGACCCTTAATGTCACTGAGCCAAATGTCTGGTACTGGCTCTTTTCAGGGCGCTACTGTGAAGGGAGCAGAAAGTAGTGAGAGAGATGAAAAGAGACACATAAAGAACGAGATGGACACTTAAGTGCTAGAGCATAGCTGGAACATATCAAGCTTGGGGTAAGAGTGGGCTAACTGATGTACAAGTCATTACCGAGATGCTACATTAGCGAAACATCATGTGAGTTTCAGAATTAGTTCATTTTCATCATCATTTACAGAAACACTATCAGTGCTCTTGTTATCTTACAATCATGCTTGTAAAGACCTTTTCCTATTTAGTTTTTTACATAAACATATAATATCAAGCTCTCTCTTCAAGCCCATGAGTTTTTCAGTCAATGTCTGTTCAAAAAGCTACGATCAAAAGGCAGTTTGTGTATATACATATGTTGAACACTTGTGGGTTCATTCAATCATTCAATCCCTGTTGTAAATACTGGACACACGCTGTTCAAGTTACCGATGAAGATCAAGGGTCAAAGCCATTGGCTCTAGGTTGGCAGACATCAATCTCCTCACCGATTCTGGTCAATTGTGCTATTCTGTCATGAGTCTGGACAGAAAAGATGTGTTGTTGCTCTTCTCTTTTGGCACGTTCCCATTTGTTGCAGAAACAAATCATTTCAGAAGAGTCTTTAAAAAGTGCTCATGAGGTTGGTTGGGCCTTGTGCACACCTTCCTCTCTCTCTTTTCTTCTCAGGCATTCAGGAGAGCGCTTCAGCATTTCTTGTTCCAGAAATCCACAGTACCATGAATAGGCATCAACATTCTGAAAAGGAAAAAAATACATTTTAACATGTCATACATTTTTATTTAAATTAGGGATTTTCACTTTAACATTCGCACCATAGTGTAAAAAAATGTAGAGTAAAATTTGCTGGGTCTATCTATCTTAGAATAATATGAAAAGTAAAAGTAATTTTAAGTGAATTTTAAGATTTTGAGGTCTTGTTAGCTCATTCACGCATGTGCAGCTGCAAGAAAATCATTAGATATGTTCTATTTGTAAATGGATTGTGACATTTTTGTTTTAAGTTAAATGAGGTGAAGTACCTCTAATGACAAAAGAGAAAAAGCACATAGCACAAATATACTTCAGTTATGTTGTATTTATCTATATGTGTAATTCTGTGACACATTTATATAAATAATCTGATGTACTGTACATCAGGTGTACTGTACATCAGGAGTGGGTTTGTAAAAAAACTTTTTTCAGTAATCAATATAATCACTGAGCTCTCAAAACTGAAAACTGAATAGCACAGAGCTGATCAGATTGATGATCATTATTCATAAAGTAGGCCTACACGTGAGCCATTCTCAGCCTCTCCACAAGACCCGTTTCTCTGCCTAACATCCCTTCATGTGTTGTGCTGTTTGTAAAAAGAGAACAAATAATTTGGATAAACACAGCAAAACTAACGTTTTGGCCAAACTAACGTCTTGGTTACGGATGTAACCTCGGTTCCCTGATGGAGGGAACGAGACGTTGTGTCGAACCGACAGAATGGGGTTTGTCTTGAGAACCTATCATCTTCTGAGTATTTAGAAAAGGCCAATGAAAATTGGCGAATGAAATTTGCATGCCGGGCTCCTCCCCGGATGTCCGGGTATAAGAGGGAAGCCGGCGTGCTCATTCATTGACCTTTGGTCTGAGGAGCCTAAAGCATCCTCCCCCGACCGCTGGGGTGGGAGGCCAGTGTTGTGGCATGAGGGACACAACGTCTCGTTCCCTCCATCAGGGAACCGAGGTTACATCCGTAACCAAGACGTTCCCTTTCTGTCGGTCTCTCGACGTTGTGTCGAACAGACAGAATGGGGTTCCTATGGAAAACGCCCCAGCACTGAGCCGCGTCACAATCTCTGCGGAGCGACGTTGACTGGCCTGGGCGAGTCAGACGAACACGCTACGCGAAATTATGACCCTCCAGTGGAGAGGAAGGGGGACCCAGAGCTTCACACAAAGTTGGGAAGCCCCTATCACCGGCCGTCACGGGCGGAGGCCTAGTTCTCTAAATGGCAAGAAGCCGCCCAGCCCCTGGGGGAAAAATGCTGCAGAGGCCACTACCTACCGTAGGGAGGAATTAGTGGAGACACCACATGGTCTCACCATCAGGGGAGAACTCATGGGAAGGGTGTGCGGACTGCAGGAGTTAACCGCAAGGTGGGAGTCCACCTGGGGAGGTCATGGGTTGCCAAGGTGGGAACCATTCATGAGGATACATCAGACGGAACAGCCCACGGAGGGGGGGGTTACCACATCTGGAGCACTAGGTCCGGTTAGAGCCATCTGGGAGATAACTCAACTGTTCCCCGGCCTAAGGGGGCAGGGCTGCTCTGCCCAGCCTGTCCCCTGGAAGGGTGCTTAGTGATGGATGGAATGCCTATTCTTTACCCGAGGGGAAAGAAGTGAGGCGGGATCGCCACTGCTCCCCCCGGAGGGGGAAGGGCTTCCGCAGGCGTACGCCCAAACGGCTGCCGGTCCTACCTGTTGCCCTGCAGGACGTGGGCTGACACCGGTTCAACGCGGAGGTTGTAGAACCTCGCGAAGGTATTGGGCGTAGCCCAACCTGCAGCTCTGCAGATGTCTGCCAGAGAGGCGCCCTGAGCCAGTGTCCACGAGGAGGCGACACCCCGAGTGGAATGCGCCTTAACTCCTAAGGGGCAGGGGCGATCTTGCGACCAGTATGCCAAGGATATGGCATCCACGATCCAGTGAGCCAGTCTCTGTTTGGAGACAGCACTCCCCTTCTGCTGACCTCCAAAACAGACAAAGAGCTGCTCAGAGCTTCTGAAGCTCTGCGTACGGTCCAAGTAGAGTCGCAGTGCGCGTACTGGACACAACACGGATGGGGTTGGGTCTTCCTCCCTGGTGGGGAGCGCCTGCAAGTTCACCACCTGGTCCCGGAAGGGAGTGGTGGGAACTTTGGGCACGTAGCCGGGCCGGGGTCTCAAGATAACGTGAGAGTCTCCAGGCCCGAATTCTAGACAACCCGAGGACACAGAGAATGCTTGTAGGTCCCCTACCCTCTTGAAGGATGCGAGCGCTACCAGGAGGGCCGTCTTTATCGACAGGCGAGAAAGATCGGCCTCTCCTAGGGGCTCGAAGGGGGGCCTCTGGAGGCCCTCCAGGACCACTTCGAGGTCCCAAGAGGGTACGGGGCGCGGGCGAGGCGGATTCAACCGTCTCGCGCCCCTCAGGAACCTGGTGACCAGGTCGTGCTGTCCTAGAGACTTACCAGCAACTGGATCGTGATGTGCGGCTATAGCGGCAACATACACCTTCAGTGTGGAAGGAGAGAGGTTCTTCTCAAGTCTCTCCTGGAGAAAGGACAGTACATACCTGATCGAGCAACTCTGTGGGTCTTCTCCATGAGAAGAGCACCAGGACGAGAAGATGCGCCATTTGAAGGCATACAATCTCCTAGTGGCCGGGGCCCTAGCCTGTGTGAGGGTCTCTACCACCGCCGGGGGTAGGTCGCTCAGGATCTCCTCGTCCCGTCCAGGGGCCAGACATGGAGGTTCCAGAGGTCTGGCCTGGGATGCCAAAACGTGCCCTTCCCCTGAGAAAGGAGGTCCTTCCTCAGGGGAATCGGCCAGGGGGAGTTGTTGTCAGGCGCACCAGCTCTGAGAACCAAGTCCGGTTGGGCCAATAGGGCGCAACTAGTAGCACTTGATGCTCCTCTTCCCTCACCTTGCACAGGGTCTGTGCCAGCACGGACCAGCACGTGCCTGCCCTGCACGAAGGGTTGGAACCTCTTCAGTGCAAGTAGCACAGCCCACAACTCTAGGCAGTTGATATGCCAACGCAGGCGGGGGCCCGTCCACCGCCCCGACACTGCGTGCCCGTTGCACACAGCACCCCAGCCCTGGAGGGAGGCATCCGTCGTTACCACGACGTGTCTTGATACCTGCCCTAGGGGGACCCCCTCCCGTAGGAAGGCCATAGACGACCAAGGGGTCAGGATGCGCCGGCAGAAAGGCGTGATGACCATACGCCTGCTGCCGGTGTGCCACGCTCTCCAAGGAACTCGACTCTGTAGCCAGTGTTGGAGCGGTCGCATGTGCATCAACCCGAGGGGGACCACCCCCGCCGAGGATGCCATGTGCCCCAGGAGCCTCTGAAATTGTTTCAGGGAGACCGCTGGCTGCCTGAAATGCTTCAGGCAGTGTAACACTGACCGGGCGCGCTCTGTAGTCAGTCGCGCTGTCATGGAGACGGAGTCGAGTTCCATACCGAGAAAGGAGATGCTCTGCGCGGGGGAGAGCTTGCTCTTTTCCCAGTTGACCTGTAGCCCCAACCGATCTAGGTGCCGGAGCACCAGGTCCCTGTGTTTACACAACAGATCTCGCGAGTGAGCCGAGATGAGCCAGTCATCGAGATAGTTGAGTACCCGGGGGCGAAGTACGGGGGCATCCCTGCCTCTGACTGAGGTAAAAAGGACGCCCTGGAACTTGGGCGGACGTGTAGCGAACTGAATCGCGTAGCCGAGACGGATCGTCTTCCTCAGCCTGCCTGACAGTCTGGGAAGCTGAGACCAAGCTCCCAGAAACCGAGACAGGGGGACTAGAGGTTTGATCTGCTTCATCGCCCCCGCGGAGGGTGGTTTGATGGCTAGCAGTACGGATTCCTTGCCGGGGGAGGACCCACGGGAAGGAGATCGGCTCTGCTGTTTTTCCTGCCTGGCGATTGTCCGGCTCAACGCACTGTCTGTCTGAGAGTGCTGAAGGCTGGTGTTTATACTCGACATTGCGCTTCGCCGTGACACAACGTCGAGTTGCCGTCCACCATCGACCAGAGGGTGGGAACGGCTGTGAAAACCCAGAGAGAGAGGAAACTCTTTTTGTGAGGAAGTGGGCGCTGGCCCCCCAGGGGGGACCAGCTGATGGTAGGACGGGGCAGGAACCATCCCTATCCGACCCAGCGATGGAGTGGCTGGGATCGGGCCCGGTGGTAGTCTCAATCACCCTGGGGTCTCTCCGTCAGGGCCGCTTCTGCTTCCACGACGGCTGCTGACGGGGAGGCGGTTTCCTCTTTGACGTCCTTTTCCGGGAGGCAGCCTGAGAAGGGGGCACTGGAGCCGGAACCGGAGTCGAAGAGGGCCGGGGCTGCTGGGAAGCAGACGCCGCTCGGGATCTCGAGGGCCTGACGGCGGCCGAGTCACGGCGGGGCAGGAAGTGACTGATGGCCTCCGTCTGCTTCTTCACCGTCGAGAACTGCTGAGAGAAATCCTCAACGGTGTCACCAAACAGCCCTCCCTGCGAGATGGGGGCGTCGAGAAAGCGAACCTTCTCGGCATCCCGCATCTGCGCAAGATTGAGCCAGAGGTGCCTCTCAGAGGTGGACATCGCCCAACCCAAGGCCCGTGCCGTCACCTTAGTCACCCGTAGAGTGAGATCGGTGGCGGTACGGAGTTCCTGCATTACCGTTGGGTCGGTCTTGCCCTCGTGGAGCTCCTCCAAGAGGTCGCCCTCTGATGCTGCGATCGACATCTCATCTTCGTCACGCACCTCCAAGTACATGACGGAGGAACAAGACGGGGTAGGACCGTCTCTTGAGGAACGGTCAGATGAGCGAGACGGGCCGTGAACGGTCCGTGAGCCTGCGGCTGGCGGGTTAACGTTCACAGTGATCCCCATATCACCCCCGGTGTTAACCGAAGCGGGCGGCAGGGCCGTAGTCACTGCCGTCACGGATCGAGTAACAGACGAGGTGGTGGCTTTATCCATGAAGAATACCGCCACCCATGACCGCAACGTCTGGATAGGCATCCGCCCGCAGTGCGGGCAGGATGTATCCACGAAGGCTGGCTCAGCATGCCGGAGACCCAAACACCTGAGACAGACATCATGTCCATCCCCTTCCTCAATGAGCGCGTCGCACCCAAGAGAACAGCGGGACATGCCACGCTGGAGAAATTTGCTCTTTTAGAAAAAAAGAATTGCTCAGACACTTCCGGAACTACCGAGACGCCCAGGGGAAAGTCGCTGCAGGAAGGGACCGTCCGCAGCACCACGTCGTAGATTTCCAGCAGGATAAGATCAGCGAAGATCTGGAGAACGCTCATCAGATGCTTAGGCTCTGAAGAACAAAAGGTGAATGAATGAGCACGCCGGCTGCCTGAAGTGCTGGAGGAGCCCGGCATGCAAATTTCATTCGCCAATTTTCATTGGCCTTTTCTAAATACTCAGAAGATGATAGGTTCTCAAGACAAACCCCATTCTGTCGGTTCGACACAACGTCGAGAGACCGACAGAAAGGGAACTACCATTAAACAATTTTAGAACGCTTCAGTTTCCCCTTATCTTAAAAAAAACTTTTGATGTGAAGTGCATGCTGAAATGTCTGAAAGTTTATTATGGAAGAAAATGTTATTTTTGCAAACATAAATGTTTTTTTCTTTAAAAAACATTATATTTAATAAATGTTTTTTTTTTAAATAGATGACTTTGACTGAATAATGAAAAGCAGCCAATAATAGCTCAGAATAAATGGGAACTCTTCAAAATTGTTTAAAAAGCCGGGGGAGACCTCAAGAAGTTGCTTGATAAAATGATAATAAATAATTTCTGCAAATTCAAGGCAAAAGGTGATACTGAAGATGATCAACGAACATGAGTAAAGAATTATATTTGATGAAAAATAGTATTTAATGAGATGTCAGAGCTGAGCTAATGGAGAATTACTGTCAAATGTATGGATATTAACACATGCTGAAAATGTTAAAATTGTCAATTCTCATACTACCACATTATAATAGATTCATCATCATGCATGTGTTTAGCACACCTGCTTAAATTTAAAACGTGGCTCAGGGGTAGAGAACATTGCTTTTTATTGCTATGTAGGTACGGAATATGCAGTTAAATGTTTTAAGAATGAAAATTAAGTACAGTTAAACCATCTTATTCAGGATTTTAAAATTTTAATAAATGAATTCAGTGAAGTTGACATGAAGTTGTTATTGATGTACCACAAATGACATGGTGTGACATTGGGAAGTAGTTGAAAATGGACTAATGTTCTTTTTGTTGTTTCTCTCAGTTTTTTAGTCTTGGCTCTAATTATTAAAAGGTTGACCCCTCCACCTCTCTTCCTCTCAGCGCAGCACTATATTTAGTCCCTTTAGAACAAGTCGTACTGAAGGGAACACAGAGACAGAGAGATCCAAATGAATAATCAAAAAAAGGAAACATCAGGCTATCATCAATGCACAAACATATCTTACATTTAAAGATACATGCAAATGAAAATCGTAGAGGTAGGCATGGAGATAGACAGATACGAAATTTACTCAGATTCAAATGAGAAATGATATACCCTTATTTACATCATGCTATATTATTGTATTATTTGTATTATATAAGACAACATGGGGATTAAAACTCCAACTCTAGAACTTAGAATAATAATTGGATTTGTAAACGTAATGTTAATGACACACGCTTGCGGCCCGGCTGCATTGCTGCAGGTGAAACTGATTTCCTGCAGCAAGTACAGTAATGAGATGGACCACAGATCCATCCATCTCTTATTTCATCATGTGTTCTTTCATCTGATTAATTTAACAATGCCTCTGGGACCATCCTTCCCCTTCTGTCTCTCTGTCGCTCCCTTTTTTCTTCATCTCTCTCTGCCTGGTTTGTGACATGTTTGATGTTTTATCCGCCTGTCTGCACGACACACATTAGTTCAGTGGGGCAGAGAGTACAGTCAGGGACAGACTGTGAGTGTGTGCATGTCTGTGCACGTGTGCACGTCAGTGCACAGGAAGAAAAGCTGATGAGAGGCCTTAAATCGCATACTGGCATTTAGTATGTAATGCATCCAGTATACAAAAGCATGTATAGACAGCTACGTGTGTGCGACTGTGCGTAAGAGAGCGAGAGAAAGTTAGCATGTGACAAACTCTTATGATAGTATGTCAGTGATGTTCCTTTTTACAACCTGAGGTTGTTAATCACTGAACAGATTCACATCAAACTTTGGAGTGACATAGTGTGTTCATCTTGGAATATGTATGTACTGTATGTGTGTGCACAAGAGTGTGTCTGTGTTCTTTCCACAGCTGTTGTTTTATGTCAGTGTTGTAAGACTCAATTGCACCCACTCACACACCAACACTCACACTATTGACCCACTCACACAAAAACATAGAGAATTCCTTCAGCAAAAGCACACTGTTGTAGTCCACAAAATAAAGTGCAAGATCAAGTGAATGAGTAAAAGAATAAAAAAGTTACACAAATGACACATCAAAGCAGGGTAAAATGGTCCTGCTAATAATGGCACTGCTAATACATTGTGTTCCCTGTAGGTTAGAAACAGTATTTGTAAGTAAATGTTAACAAGGTACAAATCTTATGTCTGCTTGTGTGAATATACTGGCTTTAGTTTTGCGACGCCCTTGTAAAGCGAGAAGGAAACAGAAGTACTCTATTAGAGCAAAAAAGAGCAGGTCAAAACCCACAATGAACACGAAACGCAAACACTTTGCTGACTCATCTGTAACCTCTAACTTGCTCCTTAAGATCAACCGCTTTTACCAAAGTCTTTAAAAATACATGCAAATCTCTCTCTCTCTCTCTCTCTCTCTCTCTCTCTCTCTCTCTCCAGTAATCCAGGCAGGATATAATATAGCACAGCAAAAATGTCACTATAATTAAAATACATTAAATATCCCCATGAAGCCCTCTAAAATTAAATTACATCTATCACATAACCGTCACATAGCATACGCAGTACCCTGAATAGTAACTGATCTGAGATCATAGTTGTGATCACTGATGTGTCCTTAGGCTTGACATGTAACCCCAGGCTGTTTCAAAGGGACCGACCTGCATGTGCTTACTGCACTTTTGCACAACTATTGCTGCAAACTGAACCTTGAAATGAATGCCAGAAAAAGATACAGCACAGAAAGGTAGCCACATTTGTAATAAAATAGCGCAAGTCAAGTCATTAGACATAATAAGTGTGTACAATCTGTCTTGAAAACTTTTATAGACAGTGTGTGTGAGGGGCCAAGCTAAATCTGACAAAACCTTCCTTTGGAAAATTCAGGAACGATTTCAAAAACAAGATAAGTGTATGGGATGGGTTTATTTAGACAATGCAGTAAAAGTGTGCGTATGCGTACAGTCATGAACTCAGAGTTTTAGACAGAATTAGCTTTTATACATGACCCTCCAACTTAAAAAACCATAACCAAAATACAGATGTCAACTTACCAACTGACAAGTTATTATTAGTTTCTTTCTCTTGCTTTCTCTCTAATTTTCCGTTTGCAAGTTTAAGGTTATACTATGTAACTCCAGTACTTTGATTCACAGGACTTTGCTTCAGTACTTCAGATTAACAGCCTGTCTGCTCAACGCACGCACCAGGCAATAGTCAGTGACAAATATTTATTCATGAACAAAACAGAAAAGACAGAAAAACAGAAAAATGTGTTCTCTGTGGCTTGTCTGTGAAAGAGGAATAAAGAACCAAGACAAACTCTCTGACACTTGTTCTTTTCAACTATACGTATCTATCTCTTTAACAGCCATCACATGTCTAGATGAGGCCTTTAGGCCTACTAATGCTTCGATTTCAAGTTTGTTTTGTTTTCTATTAAGTTTCAGAAGAACTTAACTGGCAGGTTAAATGCTAATGCTAGGTGTCTATTTAATGCTAAATGCAATGGCCCAAAAAGGATATGGGAACTTGAAGCTACACTTTAAAATGTGATTTTACTGCATTAGTTGGTCTTGAGATCATTTTAGTAGATGATATAGTTATCCTCAAATTCACATGAGCTGTAGTAACCACATGAAATTCATCAGACCAAAATGTCCAATTGCCTTTTTAATATTGAGCTATTCTAACCGTTTCCCACCCAACAAACTTCTTTTGTGAAATGCTTGGGCTGTTTGTCTTCAAAATAAATATTATTGTTTAATATTTTGTTAATATAATGCATGACATTCACACATTTTAAAATGTGGTCCAAATCCTTTTGAGACCCACTGTATTGTAAGCCTGTGTGTGGAAACAGGGTTAAAGAGAGCAGAAAACTGGGTGGTAATGAAATCAGATTTTTTTCATCTTGTCGGGTGAGTCATAAAGCATGTCACATGCGCCCTGCAGTATTTAACCTGCCAACACACACGGACAAGAACACAAACCCACAAACACACCTGATGAATGACACAGTCATCATTCAACACAAACAGGTAGACAATGTAACATAGATTAGATAAAAACACAGTAGACAGAATATGCCCAAGTATGGCATGTGCCGCTTCTTGGGTCACTGGGTTTAATCTGCACTTGTTCCACTGATCTATATAAATGACTGGATTGCTCATGACGTCATTACACTGAAGCTACCGTGCCGCCATGTTGGTATGCCCAAACGTTCTATTAAATTAATAGGGAGTTATCACATATTATTACACGGCTCGTTGGAATGCTTGAATCTGATTGGCCAGTTGCGACAATTGCAAGATACAAAATCCTAATCACACTGTCAGGGATTATTTCTGCGATAACAACCGGCTGCCTGTGCATTATCCATTCCTTAAAGATAAAACAGTAACTCACCAGTCCCCGTTTTTATATCTAAAGTCTCACAGAACATTCTTAGAACGCAAATGTCTTAAGCATGTAAATGGTTCATTATTAAAAGTTGGGAATTTTCCCGTTTTATTAGTTATAGAGTGAGTTACATTCAATTTTATTACAGTACCGTACATATGAGATCAGCACACTATGAGACCTCAACATATGACAAATGTGTTTATTCTGAAATCTAAATACAGATAAATACAGGCTGTATATGTTCTTCAAGTCATGAAGCCTTATTTCTAAACATTTACACATGTGCCATTACAACAGTGTGCAATACACACTCACCTTCTACACATTGATTTATATACGTCGCTATTCTTCCCGAAATAAACATAAACAATGGAAAAAAACTTCATAAGTAACAATTAATTTACACACACATGTGAACTAAAAACTTAAGCTGAAAACCGGGTTATTTTAGATCGTTATTTTGACTGTAAGTCAATAGCGCTCGCTGTCAGCTGGGCATACCAAAATGGCGGCGCGATCGCTTCTGGGGGCTTCACCTCTTGCCGTTGGTTTAGTGTTCTAGGTGCAATCCAGTCATTTAAATAGATCAGTGACTTACACGTAGGACTAGATGGTGAGATGCTGCAAGCCCATTTATTCATCTCTATGAATCAAACCTTTCCTCTGGCTCAGTGGTTAGAGCATGGCACTATCAACGCCAAGGACATGGGTTCGATCCTAGGGGATTGCACATACTCAGATAGAAATGTAGAGTACAATGCAATGTAATTTGCTTTGGATAAAAGTGTCTGCCAAATATATAAATTTAAACCTGCATGTGCTTTAGTGTGTGCACGTGTTAAAATGCATGGGTTTGAAAAAATCTAGCCTTGCTATTCCCTTTTTAATCACAAACACGTGCAGGCAAGAGAAACAAGATGTTTTAGAGAGAACACTGAATGTAATTACGGAACGGACGGAGAGGTGTAAATATGGAGAGCAAGAGTGCTTAAAGGGAAAAAAATAGAGATGAGCTAGAATGACGCAAATATTGAGGTAAGCGGCTAGCTGCCTATTCGAAATGAGACAGAGTACGGTGAAGGAATCGAAAAAGACATCTAGAACAATAGAAACAGGCAGGAAAAGTAATAAAATACTGAATGACAAAGGTGCTTGGCTGTCTGAAATAATGCAGAAAGCCCGAGTTAAAAACATAGAGCAAGAGAAAAAGACCAAAAAGACGAGTCCTGAGTGAAGAGCATATGCAGCTCATCAATCTTTATGAAGTATTTGATAGGTTGACAGGATACTCCGAGCACACTGTACTCAAAGCCATGGTTCTGAGAAAAAGCAGCTTCTGTGGGAGAGTTGTCACATTCTGACTGCAGATAAGGGCACATACAGGTTGATTTAGTTAATTCAATGTATGTGAGTGTTACATAACTCAGCCTGAGGCCCAGTATGTTCTGTAAACAGCCCCTAACAAGCTTAAACCAGTCCTAGAGGGCTAGATTCACTGAACACAAACTGTCCACAGTTATTCTTACACAGCTGCATAGACACAATGTGGAAGTGTGCAAACAGATTACATGCATGAGCATGTACAAATATTTGTGGTTAGTTGACATTGCCCTTGATGGGTATAATTCAAGAGTATTAGTTACAAAATGTGTTATTATTATTATTACTACTCATAATGTTTTTGTTGTTTAGATAACATGTTTGGTGCTTTAATACTTTTGTCTAATTCCTGATCCTATTCCATTCATCAAACACAGACGCACACACGCACGCACACACACAGAAAATCCAGGCTATGGGAAAAATTATTCATTTGCAAACCTTAATCAGTTTCCCAGTTTCCCAGAGGCCCAATACCCATAAGCTCTTTACACACAAACTTAGTTAGCAAAGGAACTGGACGCTAAGATCTAACATATAATATGCGTGCGTGCGTGTGTGTGCGTGGATTGGTTTTTATATGTTAGTGGGGACCTAAATGAGTTGGTGTGAATGCAGTGATATCACTGTGGGGACCAAAATTGAGGTCCCCAGGGGCACAAAAGCGATAATTTTTGAAAATCTAAAAATGCAAAAAGTTTTCTGCGATCTTTAGGTTTAGGGGTTGGGTTAGGGGAAAAATATACAGTTTGTACAGTATACAACTCATTTCGTCTATGGACTGTCCCCACGGAGATAATAAAACATACATGCGTGTGTGTGTGTGTTTGTGCACGTGAGCTCATGTTTATGTGTTTGTGCAGAGAAGGCAAGATCCCCTCTCCAGAGTACGAGTACAACAGTCATCATGCCTAAAGACAGTATTGAGCAACTGAACAGTGAAATAGAATTAGAAACATTAAGCACTATCAAACATTGCAAAAGAGGAAAAACAGCAAAAGTACTAAATAAGTTTAAGATGTGTCAAAGATCTCACTTCAGTCAGCAATTTTACAGCAGTGTTTTATATACGTATAGCTCTATAGGTATGCCCAGGACACAAGTCAGGACTTGAACTAGAATCTTTATACAGATTTTCTCCATACTGTAACAGAACATACAAACTTGTGTGGCAAGCTCCAGAAAGGACAAAAAATGGGGAGAATCTTAAGCTTAGAGAAGGGGCAGGATTGTAGAACGACATATCATATTGCCATATTCAAATAAAGATTTTAAAACAACGATTTGGCCGTGACATATGACACATCAGGTGTAAAGGCCTTAAAACAGTTCTACAAAAAAGTTTCAGAAATGTGTTATATGGTCTATTTGGCGTGTTTGATATCACCATGTCCTCCCTTTTTCTTTTGAGGACAAATGTATCTTGGTTCTTACAGGTGATACCTTTCTTTTTTAATAATGGTGAAATGTTTCTAAAACATTTCTGTTCAGTGGTGAATTACCAGCAACAGCCATTTTAGGTTTGTTTGAGACTTGTCCTAGTGACTATTAAGAGTAACTTTTCACAGATTTGGGAGCTGCTTTAAGCAATAAAACAAAAATGCTTATAGACCAAGTATGCAGCTGTCAAATCAATATAAATACTATGACATAAAACATAGCTGCATAAGTATTTAGAGAGTTCATCATATAAAGTATATTGGTTTAGAAGACTTGGAATATAGAAGTATGTACTATTTCATGGTGGTTTTATGATCATTTTGAAGTTTGGTAAACTATTATATGGAAACATTTAGTTGGAAATTGTTCAAAATTTTGAATGTGAAGGTGCATAAATATTGACTGAATTGTACTGCGTTTTAAAAGAAAACGTACTCGGTTACTAACGTAACCTCGGTTCCCTGAGATACGGGAACGAGTACTGCGTAGCAGGACGCTATGGGGGAAAACTCCTTTTTCTCCGATGACTGAAGCTTTACAATAACGCAGTGAATACTGCACGGCCATTGGTGCTTGCAAAGTAAAACTTTGAGCCAATGGCAGCGAAGCTGCACGGACCTATGGCGATGGTGCCTGCCAAAATGGGCGGGGCTTATGGCTATATAAGCAGACACATCACCGTAGGGTCCTCAGGTTACTTCGACTGAAGCGACGACCATATGCAGCTTGTAAGCACGGCCAGGAACGCAGTACTCGTTCCCGTATCTCAGGGAACCGAGGTTACGTTAGTAACCGAGTACATTCCCTATCGATACTTCACTCGTACTGTGTAGCAGGACGCTATGGGGAACCAGTATAATCCCGCCGTGCTACAAGTGGAACGAAAACATCATATAATCCCGAAGCCGTGGCTCGAGGATAGGTATGGGGCAGGGAATCTTGTGGAAGGCGGAAAAGCCAAGCTAATAGGTGGCCTAATCCGGTTAATCGTCCCAGTAGTGTGCTAGGTGCTGGTGTGGTTGAGGGCAACCCCAGCCCAGCAGTAGTCTTAAACAGAAAGGACCCGGGCCTGTAAGGCCGGAACGTCCAGACTGTAGAATCTGGTAAATGTGGAAGGCGAAGCCCAGCAGGCCGCCGCACAAATATCCGCTATGGAGACTCCGCTAGACAATGCCCAGGAAGAGGCGACACCTCTAGTAGAATGGGCTCTAACTCCCGTGGGGCATAGAAGGCCCAAGGAAGAGTATGCCAGCGCGATAGCCTCAATTGTCCATTTAGATAGTCTATGCTTCGTGACCGGAGACCCTGGTGCGGTTGCCAAAGCAGACAAAAAGCTGTTCCGACTGCCTGAATGGGGCGGAACGCTCAATGTAGATCTTAAGCGCTCTGACTGGACAGAGCAGATTCAGCTCCGGGTCCTGCTCGGAGGAGGGGAGCGCGGAAAGTGTCACTACCTGTGCTCTAAATGGAGTAGAGAGCACCTTAGGTACGTAACCATGTCTAGGTTTGAGGACTACCTTAGAGTTGTCAGGCCCAAACTCAAGACAGGAGGGGCTCACAGAGAGCGCCTGTAGATCGCCCACACGTTTTACCGATGCTAATGCTAGCAGCAGAGCGGTTTTAAGTGTTAAGGGACGGAGGTCCGCAGACTGTAGAGGCTCGAAGGAAGGGCCCTTCAGAGCTCTCAACACCATGGGCAGATCCCATATGGGAACGGTGAGGGGGCGAGGGGGGCGTAGCCGCCTGGAACCCTTCAAGAAACGAATGACCAAGTCATTCTTTCCCACTCCTTGGCCCGCTATGGGGGCATGAGAGGCTGCAATTGCTGCCACATAGACCTTGAGCGTGGAAGGGGAGCGGCCCTTATCCAACAGCTCTTGCAGGAAGGACAGAATTAGTGATATGTCACAGGATTCTGGGTCTGCGCCGCGGGTTGTACACCAGGTGGAGAAGACAGACCACTTGAGGGTATAGAGTCGTCTAGTAGACGGAGCTCTAGCCTGTGATATTGTGTTCATGACACTCTCGGGGAGGACCGTAGGCTCCCGTCGAGAGGCCAAAGGTGCAGAGCCCACAGCTCTGGCTGGGGGTGCCAAATCGTGTTGCCTGCCTGAGAGAGGAGGTCCCGTCTCAGGGGAATAGGCCACGGGGCTGCTACGAGCAGCTGAGACAGTTCCGCAACCCAAGGCTGGTTCTTCCAGAGTGGGGCTACGAACAGCACCTTGTGCGCCTGTTCTCTGATCCTCCTGATCGTCTGTGGTATGAGAGCGATCGGGGGGAAGGCATAGAGGAGCCGGTTGGGCCAGTTGTGGGCCAAGGCATCCCTGTCCTTCGAAAAATAGGTTGGGCAATGAGTGTTGTCTTTGGAGGCAAAAAGGTCGATTTCTGCCTTGCCGAAGACTTCCCAAATTTTCTGAACCGACTTGGGGTGGAGCGTCCATTCCTCTGAAGGGACGTTGTTCCGAGATAGCATATCTGCTCCCTGGTTCAGTCTGCCTGGCACATGAGTTGCCCTTAGTGAGCGCAGATTGCACTGAGCCCATTCCAAGAGGCAAAGTACCAGGGAGAAAAGGCGTCTTGAGGAGAGGCCTCCCTGGTGATTTATGTAGGACACCACTGTCATGCTGTCTGATCGGACTAAGACGTGGCGGTCCCGTAAGACCGGCAGGAAGTGGCGAAGAGCCAGCCATACTGCCTGCATTTCTAGGCAGTTGATGTGCAGGCCCCTTTCCTGAATCGACCAGTGGCCGAAGGCCGGTGTGCCATCGCACAGAGCCCCCCAACCCGTTTTGGAGGCGTCTGTAGTGACCACCTTTCGTCTGCATGTGGTGCCCAGGGGCACACCCTGCTCCAACCAAAGAGGATCCCTCCATGGGGCTAGAGCTGTTACGCAGACCTGATCCACCCAGATGCGTAGGCGTCCGAGACGCCAAGCGTGAGGCGGAACTCTCGGTTTCAGCCAGTACTGCAGAGGACGCATCCGAAGAACACCCAACTGCAGTACTTGAGATGCGGAGGCCATGAGACCCAGCATCTTCTGAAACGCCTTGAGGGAGCGTGAAGCTCCGGGCGTAAAAGAGGCCGCGAGCTGCTGAATGGCTAGGGCACGGTCTGGCGTGATTCTGGCCGTCAGACGGTTCGAATCGAAAACCGCCCCCAGGAACGAAATCCGTTGGCTGGGGGACAGAGCGCTTTTGGCGAGGTTGATTCTGAGTCCCAGGCATTCCAGGTGACTGAGGAGGAGGGACCTGTGGGACCTTAGCTCTTCCTCTGACTGTGCTAGAACAAGCCAGTCGTCGAGGTAGTTCAGAATGCGGATTCCCGTCTGCCTGAGAGGGGATAGAGCCGCGTCCATGCACTTCGTGAAAGTGCGGGGAGCTAGAGACAGTCCAAATGGAAGGACCATGTATTGATATGCAACCCCTTCGTAGGCGAATCTCAAGAATCGTCTGTGATGGGGGGCTATCTGGATGTGGAAGTATGCGTCTTTCAGATCCAGGGAGAAGAACCAGTCCCCTGGGTATATCTGCGAGAGGATCTGTTTCAGTGTAATCATTCTGAAACGCCGTTTCATAAGGGCGCGGTTCAGATGTCTGAGATCGAGGATGGGGCGGAGACCGCCATCCTTTTTGGGTACGAGGAAGTAGCGGCTGTAAAAGCCCGACTCGGTTTGGTCTGGAGGAACCGGTTCTATGGCTCCTTTGTCCAGTAAGTTCACCAACTCCGTGCGCAGAACGTGTGAACTCGCGCTCTGGACTCGGGTGGTGATCATCCCGCGGAAACGCGGGGGTCTGCGAGCGAACTGGAGTGAATATCCTTGAGATATTATTCCCATTACCCAATCCGATATCCCGGGGATGGCCCGCCAGGCCTCGGCCCGTATGGCAAGGGGTTGAATGCATTGGGGAGGTATGCCGCCTTTCGGGGGCTTGACTCCTGTGGAGAGTGGAAGAGGAAGGTTGCTCTTTTTCTGACAATGTTTGTGTTTTATATAAGTGCCCGCTATAACAGCGGTGGGTTGTGCGGGCGTTAGAACAGACCCGGTATTCACATTTTGAAACAAAAACACATTTTCGCCGGCACCTGGAACAGAACGGGGTGTTTGGGCGAACAAAAGAGCCTTCTTTGAAGGAGGTCCAGCCGCAGCGAGACACGGTCCCTTCCTCTTCCTTTCCTCGGTCTCAGGATGGTGCCTGAGGCGCAGGGTCCAGCGTGATCTTTGGCCGGGGTCCCTGACGCTGAGGGTGGGGGAAACGTCTCCCGGAGCGAGATCGTTGACGCGTCTCAGCTCCTGTTACCTTCTGGGCAGCGGGGGGCGTGGCCTTCACCGGCTGCTGAGTTGGTGTTGGCTTGGGGCGAGCCGACGCAGGTCTGGACCCGGGTCTCTTGGGCAGGAAGTGCTTCATGGCCTGCGAAGATTTCTGCGCTGCGGTGAAGCGTTCCGCAAAACCCTCCACTGCTGGTCCGAAGAGGCCGGTAGCGGATATTGGAGCATCGAGGAAGGGGACCTTGTCTGCTTCCTTGATCTCTGTAAGCGTCAGCCACAGATGGCGCTCGAGCACCACGAGACTGGCCATCGATCTGCCTATCGCCTGGGCCGTGGCCTTGGTGGCGCGTAGGGCGAGATCCGTCGCGCTCCGCAGCTCTTTGAAGGGCGCGATATCTGTACCGGACCCGTCCATGCCCTGGAGGAGTTTGGCCTGGTACACTTGAAGCACTGCCATGGAATGTAGTGCTGAAGCCGCCTGGCCGGCGGACGAGAATGCGCGTCCAGCGAGGGCCGAGGTGGTTTTGCATGGCTTGGAGGGATGGGTCGCTTTTGCCGTCCAACCGATGGCCGAGGGCGGACACAGATGTGCGGCCACCGACTCATCCAGGGGAGGTAGCTTCTGATATCCTTTTTCTTCCGCGCTGTCGACCGAGGTGAGAGCGGAGGAAGAAGAGGGTCGTAGACGGGCTGAGTAGGGAGCGCGCCATGACCTGGTGAGTTCATCATGAACCTCCGGGAAGAACGGTGAAGTTCGTTGACGAGGGGCTTGGCGGCGCCCCGGCAGGAACCATTCGTCCAGGCGGCTGCGAGCGGGTTCCTCCGGAGAGGACCACTCTAAGCCCAGCTCCTCCACAGCCTTAGTAAGGACCCGGAAAAGCTCGGAATCCAGACCCGGCGCGGGTTCGCTGTGCTCTATAGACGGCAGACGCCGGCGGACGCTGGTCGGCTTGGGAGAAACAAACCGGCGAATTTTCTCTCTGTGGAGAAGGCGAGGCACGCCGAGGGGACGTGAACTCGCGCTTCCCCGAGCGCTTAGTTCCTCTACCCCGCTGCTTCGTCTCCGTAGAGTGAAGCGGGAGGGATCGAGAAGCGGATTCGCTCTCTGAAAAGAAAGCTATCCGCGAGCGCAGAGAGGAGAGACTCATGTTCTCGCAATGAGGGCATTCCGTCTCTCTGAGTGCGTCTTGAGCATGGGAAACTCCCAAACATGAGACGCACTCGCCGTGACCATCAGCGGCGTGCAGGGATATCCCACACGAATGACAGTGACGGCGCGGCATTTGCAACAACGCCGCAGGAAATTTGCTCAGAAAAATTGCTCTTTTAGAGTTCGCCGGATGGCGGCAGAGAACAGGAACCGGTGCTGCTGAGACCAGCGAATCGCTGAGCAGAGAGGTCCAGTCCGCTGCAGTGCTTTTTCCGACGGCGAAGCTATCAGTCCGAGTAGCGAGGTAGAAGTCGTCGCTGAAGGAGAAGAAATCTGAGGACCCTACGGTGATGTGTCTGCTTATATAGCCATAAGCCTCGCCCATTTTGGTGGGCACCATCGCCATAGGTCCGTGCAGCTTCGCTGCCATTGGCTCAAAGTTTTACTTTGCAAGCACCAATGGCCGTGCAGTATTCACTGCGTTATTGTAAAGCTTCAGTCATCGGAGAAAAAGGAGTTTTCCCCCATAGCGTCCTGCTACGCAGTACGAGTGAAGTATCGATAGGGAACGGAGCCTGTATTTTATCAAAAAGATGTTTTTGATAAGCTTGTCTCTGTTCTTTTCTCCATTGA
Source organism: Triplophysa rosa (assembly GCF_024868665.1). NCBI lineage: Eukaryota > Metazoa > Chordata > Actinopteri > Cypriniformes > Nemacheilidae > Triplophysa > Triplophysa rosa. The sequence continues at coordinate 154,764 of NW_026634346.1, read as the reverse complement.
CAAAGCACTAACTTTGCAAGCCAGCAGAAAGATGTTAATTTAAGAACGGGTAAATGTCTTAAATAGTGGGTGTGTCATGAAATATAATTAGCCTATACATTTTTAAAAGATGGACATTTTATTGAGCATGTGAGTGTATTTCTTAACCTACAAATCCTCCACACACAAAGACTAAATAGGAAGTCTAAACAATGCTTTAAGACAAGAAAAAATATGTGTGGTTAAGACAGAAATAGCGAAAAAGAGAGGGCATGCTGATTTTCGAGATCACAGTTAAAAACCCATGTTAGTCAGTAGAGCATGCACTGTACAAAATTGTGATTTTACTGTTTTATTTTGCAGATTTTTCATGTACTGTACTTTTGAAATAGGGTAATATATGTCAAATTACAGAAATATACTGCAAATATACTTTTTTACTGAATTTTCTACAGTGTAACCTTTGCTACAAATAAGACTCCACTAACACAATAACATATATAGGCTTATAGGCTTAGATACTCCTACACAGCAAAATCGCCAGTGTTAAAAATGGTCAAATTAACAGTCACGGTGTATATATAATCCACACTCTCAAAGTGTGGATTATATAAACACTGTGAGAGTTATTTTGACCTTTTTAACACTGGTGATTTTACTGTGTACAGACTTCCTGACTGCCAAAAGCACTAATCAGATCTGTGTCTTGTGTTCAGGTACAGTATGCTCTGTGTGTAAGGGATCTAATCCAGTGTTCGAATTGTGTCAAAGCTCTTGGGGTTCCCCAAACCAGCACTCAAAAAAAAAAAAAAAAAAACTTGACGGAGCTGCCAGTACAAGCATCAATCACATGATAGTTTGGATCACAGTAATTTGATCACACTACATGCATGAATGTCCTTAAAATGTTGATAATCCATTAAAAGAGATCCATATGAGGAAGAGATTGAAAGATATATTTCTTTATTTTTTTGCAGTGACCATGGTCTCAATCTTGCTGTTCATTTTTTTGATTTTGCATAGTTATGTCATGACTCTGCCTCATGTCATGTCTTTCTTGGTCTTCTGGCAGTATCATGGCCAGTGTTGGGTAAGTTACTCTGAAAAAGTAATTAATTACTAGTTACTAATTACACTTTCGATAATGTAATTAGATTACTGTACAAGTTACTCTCTTCAAAAAGTATTTAATTACTTATTACTAATTACTTTCTATATCCTACATCAACCTTGATGAGTTAAGTGGGTGCGTTTATATTTGGCATTAACATGCGATCTCGGTGATCCGAACAAGCAGATCGGATCTTCAGACAATCAGGACACAGCGCGTTTACACTTGTCAACAAGTGGCTTCCACATCTGGATAACTGATTGGATCTCTATAGTTTCCCGCCCATTATTTTAATAAGCCTGCAATTTAAAAATAGCCCCGGTGCAGGGAGATTTCACACAACACGTATAACAGGGAGAATGAGCATGTTACAGATTTGATACGCAGCTATGTTGAACTGGAGGCAGCGGTGGGAAGTAAACCGCGGTTAAAATGATTAATGATCTTATATGTGAAAGTATAAGCAGAGGACGTTTGTAAAATGACACAAGCTTTTGTACTTGAGCTGTGGCGGGTTTCACTCGAGCGCGCACACACAGACTCTAACTGTGTTTTTAATCACATCATTTGTTTATTCATGTCACGGACATATAAAATAATCATATAAGTAGGCCGAAGTTCCTATGATCAAAAGCGATCACTTACATCGTACTCGTCTATTTGGGTTGGTTCGGCTGAAAGTGACAGCGCGTCGTTTCTTTGGTCTGCACCCTAAATAGCGTGCTTACTGACATCAGCTATTAGCAACACTATACAATCTTGTTTCTGTGTGTAAATGATATACGGTGTATTCAGAGCTCCGTTTCAAGCTACCCCTCTCCCGCTTAATCTGTTTTACGGGGACGGTACTTTCGAGTCTGATCCGTGGGCGTGGCTTGTTGGTTTTGACTAAATCTTTGGTGTTTCAAGTCTTACGAAACCTTTACCCTAACCCACACCCTAACCCTAACCTTATTCTAACCATCTAAACTACCCATGATTGTTAAAATTGATGAAAAAACACGTTAGGGTGATGACGTCAGACTCGAAACACCAAGGATTTAGTGAGAGCCGTACGAGACACAAGCGGCAGCAGCCCTCGGGGAACCGGAGAGTTGATTACGCCGTATAGTAGGTATAATGACAAAATTTCCAAACACCCCTAAGCTCAAAATGGATCACATGACTAGACAGAGCTGAAAATTCCCTATACGAGGACACCGGAATTGTGAAAATCAGTTGAGGAAGTGTTCATTCATATTCATAAACATTTATTTTCAGAATGCAAGAGAAAACAACAATACACATCAATATTAATTGCTAATTCATATTCATACAAGTACACAACAAATATTCATTGTCATTCACAAAAGGCTATTGTACAATGTGGCTATTGTACAACCAAGTCATCCAAGATGATGTCTGCGGCCATCGCATAGAAGGACACATCATTGTCATGGGCATCAAATTCATACCCCTATTTTTGCAAGGTTACTGATGGAGTCACAAATATGGATCTGGTAATCCTCAGCAGTGCCTCCTGGAAGTTCATCTACAGCAACAACATAACAGTTCTCTTTGGTGGTGAAATGTATGCTGTTTAAGTGGATTCCCTCCTGTGTGGTTGCATCAAAACCCAGGGTACAGTGTGAGTTCACTAAAAGTGCTTCGGCAGTCTGGAGGTCACTTATTGCCCCTAGTTCTCTGGTCATGGCTTCCACAGTAGCCCTTTTTGGCACATCACTTAAACTAATTTTGAAGCGCAGCCCGAACTTTTTAATCAAATTGTGGATGTTGGCAGTGGGCACCTGATTGGATATCGCATCATACACCATCAATCGCATTTCATTTGAGTATGACTTCGCATCTGTTTTTGTAAGCTTTTTTTCACTTTCCAAATCCTGGATTTTTTCTCCCAAAAGAAGATTTTCGACCTGAAGATCATGAATCTCACTGTCCATTGAATTAATTCTTTCTTCTAATTCGCAGCATCTTTGTTCCACATCATCAACAGCTTTTGATTTGTCTTCTCTCCTCATGTGTGTAAGGGATTTCTTCAGGCGCATATGACTTCTTGCTTTCACTTTGTATTGCTTTTTTAATTTAGCGATGGTTTCAGCTTCATGTGATTTCAACAGATTTTTCAAGTTGGATATTTGCTTTTCTTTTCTTTTCACTTTCTGATTAAGTATCCTTATTGTTCCCTTATTTTTCTGCCGTGCTCTGAGTGTCTTAATTGCCAGGTACTTGCTTCTCTGCATCTGCAGATGTTTCTGCCTCATGTTTTTTAGAGACTCCTTATATCTGGTACAAGAAGGACAATTGGTCCTAGCAACCTGTCTTGTCTTCAAAGGACTACGTTTTGGAACTTGTTCAGCAGAAGGAGACTTTGCACGGGGAGCTGTGGTGGTAGTGGAGATTCCACAAAATTTTCGGCTACATACTTCTTCAAACTGACTAAATTCTCACTCATTAGTTAGCTTTCTGTATTTGTTAAAGTTTTTTCAACAAGCAGCTTCACTTTAGTTTTCGCCTGATCTTCAGTCATTTCTGGTATGTATCTAATAATTTCTCTTGCAGTTGCAGTTCTGCTGGATTCTCCAGCTGTGATGCAATTTGTATAAAATGAGGAGATGGTACATCACAGTACTTGTCCAGGAGGTGCTGTCTGGCTAGACCCGCCTGTGTGTTGGGCCCCTTTCTCCTTCTTTTCATAATTAGCTGTAAAGACATCACATCAAATATTAGGCTAACAAGCCCTTCAACTGTACATACATTGATTAACACTGGATTTCTCTAACATAAGCAGCACCAGAAGCCTAATAAACATGGAGAATCATTTTACATGTTTGTAAGTCTACATAATCTACATGATTAAAGAAAATTGGACATAAAATGTTCTAATCAACATGGCTTATGTGTTGCATTATACTTTGGATAAAAGAGTAAACAAAATTAACACACAACAAGCAAGCATCACTTTTCGATCACATTCATATAGATCCAATGCCACTTTTAAATTATGTGCAAAGATTTGCTATATTCAGCTAGAGGTTACATGAAAAAGTGCAAACAAGATCTAAATAATATTATGCTTGTTCACATTGTCAAATCCACATTGCAATTGCCCAGGCCTACTGTCATATCAAGTGTTCTTAGCCTATTAATTTAGACAGAGTTACAGGCTAGTCCTCAGTAATCTAACTCGAAGTGATGTAAACTATGTTACCATTTTGACAAGTATGTCAGAAAAACCATGATATACATATTAAGCTACATAGCATCAGTAATTATTTCAAGAAAAACACAGTCAGAATGAGTTAAATACAGACAATGTTTTTTTATTTTTAGAACGACGCCTGCAGTACATTCGCTAATCTACCCGCCACAAATGTGACTACCCAATTTCCGCGATTTAGTAAAATACCTTCTCCTCTATGGATTTCGATGGAATTTCGTCAGTACTAAGATAAAAGCTATGTATTTATGTCCACCTACCTTTCAGTAGTGTCCAAAGCTTAGATGAAGCCCGCGGACCGGTTGAAAGCCACACAAATCTTCCGAAAGTCGCGGTGACCTGAATTCACCTCAGGGCTGAGATCCCAAAGTGTCCAACGCTGCAGGGGTTTGCACTCGATGTAGTTACCGTCGTATTCAGGAAAAACATACTCCCACCAGGCGGCCAGGAGTAGATATTGAATGACACACACATTTCAGTACTACGCAGTTTAGAACACATTGTTGAGACAGAATGTTCGCCATGAGTGGTTGCTATGTCATCATACCTACGTATAGGCTACAGTAAACACACACACGTATGTTAGAAACAAGCTGATATAGTGTTGCCATTCATGTCTGTGACATGAAAATAAACAAATGATGCGTTTTAAGCTGGCGCTGTGTGTGCGAGTCAACGCCATTTATTGGGGGCAGTCGTGTCCTAATGGTTAGAGAGTCGGACTCGTGACCATTAGGCCACGACTGCCCCCAATAAATGGCGTTGACTCGCACACACAGCGCCAGCTTAAAACGCATCATTTGTTTATTTTCATGACCAGAAGGTTGCCAGTTCGATTCCCAGGGCCGGCGGGTAACGACTGAGGTGCCCTTGAGCAAGGCACCTTACCCCTACTTGCTCCCCGGGTGCTGCAGTGATAGCTGCCCACTGCTCCGGGTGTACGTGTGTTCACGACTTCCTGTGCGTTTGTTCACTACTCTCTGGATGGGTTAAATGCAGAGGTCACATTTCGGGTATGGGTCACCATATCTGACTAATAGGTCACTTTCACTTCACTTCACTTTCACTTCATGGCAGTCACAAATACAGCGATGATACAGCTGAAGTGGTCAAGTAAAACATCAAAACTCGGATGACATTCCGATCAGAAGCGCGTTTACACTTGTCTTTTCAATGTGTATGTGGACAACATCCAGATACAGATCGCATGTTAATGCCAAATATAAACGCACCCAGTGATTCAAGGATAGACATGAAACGGCTCTTTTAATTCATTCAAATAAATAATATAAAACTACATAAAGTATTATTATTAATTACAAATTACAAATGTGAGATTTATACATTAAATCACGAATTCCTCTTCTGCACACACATATATTACACAGAGTATTTAGTTTAATTACATCAGAAGTAACTGTAATTAAATTACAAAAAAATAAGAGTAATCCCTTACTTTACTTTTTCAAGGGAAAAGTAATTAAATTACAGTAACTAAATTACTTAGTAACTAGTTACACCCAACACTGATCATGGCAGAACCTCTTGTTTGGTGTGGAGAAAAGCACATTATTGTCTGTTATGACATAATGTGCGTTTTCTCCGGTCTCGTCTTTGGCTCCGCCCCTCTCGTTTCCTCGTTTAGCTTTCCATTAGTGTTTCATCCCCGACACCTGTCCCTTGTTATATACACCTGTCCCCCATATATAATGCCCTTGTGTCCTGTGCTCGTTTGTTTTGTACCATTTGCTTGTTTCGTTTGATTGCTGTTTGCTGCAGTTGATTCATGTCTTTGAAGACATGTCTTTGTCTTGTTCCTGTCTGTACGTTATCCCAGTCTAGTCTAGTGTAGTTTTGTCAAGTGTATAGTTTTAGTCCAGTGTTAGTTAGTCTTCGTTCCTGTTTGCCTGTCATATTATTTCTCCTTGTTATTGTTGTTTTACCCCCCCCCGTGGGTATTTGTTTTGTGTTTAAATAAATCTTGTTTTTTGTTAACCCCTTAACCGCTGCCTGCATCTAGGTTCTTCCCTACCACTAGTGTTGTCAAAAATATTGATATTTCGATAAGTATCGATACTGAAGAATCTGAAACGGTTCCAATACCCATGGCCCACGTATCGATATCAGCTGCGCGTTCCCGCTCTCTTTCTCGTGAACGCATAACAACAGAGCCCTGCCTCCTCTCACATACTTGACTCGTTTGTGGCAGTTAAATCATGTTTATGTTAGAAAAGATGGCCAGTCTCAGTAACACATCAGTTTACCATAGCACTTCATGTATGTGCGCTGATCAATAATTTTATCCACTCGTTTCATTCGCCCTGGTTATATGTTGTTTATGTTAGTACAGAGTCTCCGCAACTGCCCCATGACTGTTCTCATGTTTAATGCACGATCATCAATGATTTCATCCACTCGTCTTGTTCGCTCTGGTTAAGTTGATGTTTGAAATAATGTGATACACGTGTGATACACGTTTGCAGCACTTCAGTGTTTACCATAGCGCTCTATGTATGTGCGCTGTTCAACAATTTCTTCCACTCGTCTCATTCGCTCCGGTTAAAAGTTGTTAATGTTAGAAAGATGTCCAGTGCGGAGTCTCTGCAACAGTTCTTGCGTTTAAGTTTGCGTTTCTGTCTATATGTGCGCTGATCAATGATTATAGTGTGTGCCTATGTGAATAAAAGCCAATTTAGCCAAATAAAAATGTAGGCTATTAACTAACATTAACGAACAATGAATGAGCAATACATTTGTTCAAGTATTTATTAATCTCTTTTAAATGTTAGTTAAAAAATACAACTATTTAAGTAAACTCCCCTGTTGAAAAATCCAGCATATGCTGGGTAAGGTATGTTTTGATCGATGCTGGTTTGATCTTAAACCAGCTAAGAACCATCTTAAATCAGCATATGACCAGCTTAAACCAGCACATGACCATCTTAAACCAGCACATGAACAGTTTAAACCAGCACAAACCAGCATCAAAACATACCAAACCAGCATAGGCTGGTTTTTTCAACAGGGTGTGGTCCATTAATACTGACAAATACAACTTTGATTTTAAATAGTAAATATATTCGTAAAATTAACATTAGATTAACAATTAATAAATAATGTAAAAATATATACCTCATTGTCTAGTCTTGTTCAATTTAACTTAAAAAAAAAAAAAAAAATTAGGGCCTTATTGCTATGGCAGTTTATTCCCCATTGTATCGAAAATGGTATCGAATATCGATTTTTTTTAGGTATTGAATCGAAGTTAGAAATTCCAGTATGGTGACAACACTACCTACCACACCCTGACAAGTTAACTTCTTTTATTCACAAAAACAAATTTCTTAAAGGTGCAGTGAACTGGCTGTTTTTATTGTTTTATACTATTGTCTGGTGTCTACTTATGACGTTCGCGTGGTTTTTACATTCGAAAACATCAAAATCAGTAAGTAATAGGCTATTTTCTACCCTGGTTTTGAGGCCGGCTGGAGAAACGCTTGGTTTTTAAGGGCAGGCCGCATAGAAGACTTTGAAGTAAACGCCCACTGCTATGATTGGATAGCAGCTTGCTTAGTTGACTTAGTGGGAGCCTTCTGTGAATTTGGTTAGACACGTAACGTTACGTAACTTGATTTTACTCAAATTTACGGACTTATTTCCCGGATGTGATGGCAAGGCTTTTCGTATAGTTTGTATAGCCTATAGTTGTATGGTGTTTAGTGATATATGACAGTACATATGACTGGTCTCAAATGTTATAGTTTTCATGATAAATAAACAAACGGTAGACTCCAGGCCAAAATGACCCAGCACCAGAAATAATATCAAAACACTTCAAAACAGCCTCCATTATTTGCAAACGGTGGATAAAACCTTGAAAAATTATATATGAGCCCGCCAAATCACAGAGATGCATTTTACAATTATTACAAATGACTAGAGGTCCCCAGCTAATACTATCATGGCATATCAAGCGATCTCTAACAGCAATAGTGCATAGTGCAATAGTGCATAGTACAAATATGTTTTACTCACATAAGATTGCTGCGCCATTCCTATCGGATCCAATATTGACGGCACAGCACTGCTTTTTAATTTTAGTCTCTCCGCAAAGACTTGTTCAAGGAATCCGCATTGAAATGAAGCGAACAAACGCTCAATGTTTTCCCCACGTGAGCTGGAACGTCTTTAAAAATGAACTTCAACCACACATTCCTACTGTCGGAATCCGAAGGAAGGTTATGCAGCGACTGTGTTCTTCCACAACCAGGCTCTGCACAATATCCATGCAGCTTGTGTTCAGTACTGTCATGCGCGAACCAGTGGGCAGGGCTCAAGAAGTAGGCGTTGATATTCTTCTGTGGAGGCGGTGTTCAACCTATCTATGATAGATAGAATATGCATTCCAGGACCTGCCGTTCACTGAGCCTCATGTCAATAACAGTTGTTATTTCAGGGTTTTCAGGTCTGACACTTACAGGATGTTCGCTTGAATACGATTCCCTCTTATATAACAAAAGCTCAGGTTAAAATTGTGGTCCTAGTTCACTGCACCTTTAAGATTTTGCCTAGGTTTGATGTGTCTTTCTTGCTGAGATTTCGCTTATTGTAAAATCTCTTAAACTTATTGATAACAAGAATAACAAGTTTTCTAAATTTATGATGATATTTTTCTTACTAATTGAGATTTTTCTTTCCTTTTATTTTCCTTTTTTTATTTATTTGTTTTCTTGTCCTTTGATTCTCGTTCTTTATATTATTGTACTGCAGTGCTGTTCCCTTTTTTTGGAATATTAAGGTAAAAATCCCTTGGAGCGAGTGAGGGAGATGACTCGTCCAAGTCAATGGTGGCTGTCTGTACAGTGCTGCCAAACCAGCCAGTCATCGTATGCAGAAGCGTATGAGCGGTTTAAACATGATTAATCTGATAATGTAGATCAAGTATATGAAAATAATCCATATGAACCAATGCAGAATAGGAAAAACTAATGTTATTCCTTTGGGGGAGAGAAGATGGGTACCCTTCTTGTCAAAGTCGGAGCTCATGTTTGCAGAAGGGAACGCAAAAATCTCTGGGGAATGCAAAAAATAATGAAAGAAAAATATTCTTGGGGAAACGCAAAAGTTTTGCAAAGCAACGCAATGTTCTTGGGGAAAGCAAAAGATTTAAAATATTTTCGCTCCCTTAGCCTACCTATTTTTTCCACCACCTGTATGTTCCTCTCAATATGAGAGGATCCGCATGCTGCAAGTGTCACTCTTAGTGCGACATCTCTGTCCGTACATGTTTTCATTGAACACTGTGTTTTCTTGAGCATGCATGGATAGGCTATTTTCAGATAAAAATGTCATTTTTATTTGCGTCTTATGAAATTTGGACAAATTATGTTAAAATAATTTTGGGTTTTAAGTAGTCTAGTTTTAATGAAAAACCAGGGGACCCCCGAGTTCATTATTTTAGACTTTATGAGGTTAATGAGGGGTCCGGGACTGCCCCAGCCACCCTCAATTGGAACCCTGATCTAATCTATTTTCTTCACTCAGGTTATGTGAACCTTCACAGAAGTGCTTACTGAACAATGCTTTGACCCCAAAGAGACATGAACAAGACTGGAGACCACACGCACACACACCCAAACAAGCCCTGGAATCCATAAAGGGAGTGGGTCTTTCCATTACCTTTAACCTGCGAAACTAGATCTGAATCTGACGTGTTGTTTTCTCCAGTTACATTAGAAACACACACGCATACACTTGTTTTTTTCACACTCATAAACTTACGAGAAAATACAGACTGTACCCAACACAATGAATAAATCCTAACGCCAATAATGTCAAACTAATAAAGAGTAAATGCTCTTATTAGACCTATATTCCCTTACTCTTGCTTTCCTTTTCTTATCTGCCCATCGTTCTGTCATTGCTGTCTCAGCTGACACCCTCACTTTCAACAGAATGAGCCCTGGCAGGTCTGAGATAAAGAGATTATTTACAGTGCACACACACACGAACACACACGCATACACGTGTGTGGATATACACACACTGACACAAACACACATATGGACACAATCAAAACCACACATCTATGTACATACATAATAGAAATGTACAGAGATTACCGAGATCTCTAAGATTGTGCGATTTTAAAGACTGATTGAAAATGTTTGAGATTATGTAACAAAAACTGTAGATGCAAAAAGAAAAATGGCATGAATTCAATGTGATAAGATGGTGAAGAGTGAAGAAAAGTGCCAGAAGATAGAGTGGATGAGAAAAGAAGTGTTTTTAAAAAGATTTTTCTTTGGCAGAGAAAGCTTGGGCAAGAATTATTTGTGAGGTCAAAGAGGAAAGGTAACAGAGGAATGCTTATAAGAGTTGCTATGACAACGATGTGTAACCCAATTTCTTTGACATAATAAGACATCAGTTTAAACTCCACAACATCGTGGCCTTCTCGTTTTCTTTCTCTCTGGTTCTCCTTCTAAACACTTGCATATATACATCATGTCATTGGCCTTGATCTAAGTTGCACAATGGAATCATTAAATGAGTATTTGTATATACTCTGGGTAAAGTGTGACACAATATTCCAGATGGATTTGCAATTGTTACTATAACTAATGGGTAATGACAGTGAATTGATTCATATGGTCATTCACTTCTCATTCTGGCCCTTCTACACAAGTACACATATGACAATGTTTGGCACATTGCATGTGTCACGGTCCCACAGTCTTGTTTATGAAATTCTAGTCGTGTGGTGGGATCGGGGCAGAGTCCTTAGGTTATGTGTGGAGAGAAACATATTGTTGTCCGTTTGACAATAATATACGTTCTCTCCAGTGTCTTGTCATTGGCCCCATTCCTCTCCTTTCCTTGTTATCTTTCCCTAAGTGTTTGATTACCCACACCTGCCCTGTGTCGTTATCCCTCGTTATTTCTCTTATTTCTCTATAAATACCCTCTTGTTTCTTTGTCTTGTGTTCTTGGATTATGTTGTATGTGCTTGTTGGAGTGTTATCTTGTATTTCATCGTGTCTCGTACCCTGAGTGTGATTCCTGTTCTTGGCAGTCTAGTAAGTGTCAGTTTAGTTTATGTCTGGTGTGTTATCCCAGTTTATTGTTAGTTAGTCTACGTCCTGTTAGTATTCTTGTGACTTGTTATACCCCATTGTGGGTCTTTGTTTTTGTGTTTAAAAATAAATATTCTTGTTGTTACCCCTGAACGCTGCCTGCAATTGGGTTCTTCACCACGATCCTGACAGCATGAATGCGGTTACATTCTACCCTGACGTGTATTAAGAATACCTCTTTTTTTCTTTCACTCGCTTTGCCTAAAATAGGGATTTATCCTTTACTATCTGAAATCCAGCCATTTCCTATCTCTCTGTGCAGTCAATGGGAGATTAAGCGTCAAAAGACAATATCCCTGAGCATTACCCAATGCTAATCTCTCTCTCACACACACATAGTACAACTCACAGCTGGGCTCTTGTATAATACATTTACAGCTGGGCACACATCCAGACTCAAAGTCTGTGGGTGTGTGTGGGTTTAAATTCTACCCTGTTCGTTTTATTCTGCTGCATGGCCTAACGCTAAAAAAACTGCAACTCTTCATTCACTTCTGCTGAGTTAAGCAGGGCCATTGAACAGATGAGTGGAAGCACAAAGCAGGCATGTGAGTGGAAACGGGGGAGGGGAATTGCACCTAGACCCTGAGGATTGTAGATATGGCATCATGTAGTGTAACTGACTGCAACAGCCATTGATGCAATCACTGTCATGCACACACAGTGTTACTACAATGATAAACATTAAATAAACTCATTCTGCTAAAAAAAAGATAGCTGGTCACCTGTATAAGTTATTATTATTATTATTATTGGATTCCGGTACATGAACAGCTGACGCCAGGTTTCTTAACAAGCTTAATCAGCAAGTTCCCTTTCTGTTGGTTGCTCGACTTTGTCTCGAGACAGAATGGGGTTTGAACTTGAGAACCTATCATCTCTGACTTGAATTTTAAAAGGCCAATGAAGTTGGCAAATGGCATGAGCATGCCAATCTCCGGAACGTACATACTGGTATAAAAGGAAGATGGCGTGCCCCATTCATTCACCTTTTGTTCTTCGGAACCTGCAACGCTACATGCTGAGCAAATTCATCTTTGACAGCGAAATACTGCTGGATTTACGACGAATGCAGCGGATCGTCCCCTCTCTGCGACTTTCCCCTGGGCATTTCGGCAGAGGTGTCTAAAAGAGCAAGTTTCCTTCTCCACAACGTGTCTCTCGACATGACTCGCCACTGTGCTCGTGGATGCGGCGGGCTCATCCTGGACAGGGACACACATGATACCTGCATCACATGTTTGGGTCTCCGGCATGCTGAGGTAGCGTTCGTGGATACTGCCTGCCCGTACTGCGAGCAGATGAGTATCAAGGTGTTGCGGTAATGGGTGTCTGTATTCTGTCTGAATGCAGCCACCACCTCGTCTGCTTCCCAATCGACGACGTCTGCCGCTTCGGTGCAGCCGTCCGTCTCGGCGAGCAGCGAGGGTGATATGGGGGTTCCCATGGACGTTAATCCGTCAGCCACTGGCTCGCGGACCATTCGTACCCGATCAGGCTCGCCTAACCCGTCCTCACGAGACGGCACAGAGGATGAGCTGTCTGTCGCGGCATCAGAGGGCGATTTGCTGGCATCAGACCCGGATGATTCACTGGAGCTCCCTCCCTCGGGTGGTCGAGCCCAGGACGAATCAGACGTGGAGATGTCGGCCATGTTTGCCTGGGCCGCCGTGGGCATCGGGTTGCAGTGCACGGCACCGCCATCCCCTCAATGCTCGTGGCTGGATGCGTGGTATGTAGGCGCTGGATGCGACTTCAAGCACAAGGCGTATCAGTACAAGGTCCTGCCCTTTGGTCTGGCCCTGTCCCTGTGAGTCTTTACGAAGGTTGCAGAAGCCGCCCTTTCTACGGACAGGAGTTCCGCTTGGGCAGGTCTTGAGATGCGTCGTGGTTACAACGGACGCCTCCCTGCATGGATGGGGTGCTGTGGTTGAGGAGAGACCCCTCTCATATGATTGTAAAGTGCTTTGGGTGTACAGCAATACACAGAAAAGCGCTATACAAATGCCTCATTCATTCATTCATTCTGTGCGCAACGGGCATGCAGTGTCGGGTCGTTGGACGGGCCACCGCCTGCATTGGCACATCAACTGCCTAGAGTTGTTGGCTGCTTGGCTTGCTCTGAAGAGGTTCCAGCCCCTCATTCAGGACAAGCATGTGCTGGTTCATTCAGACAGCATGACTGCTGTGGCATATATCAATCACCAAGGTGGCATTCGCTCACGGCAGATGTCACAACTCGCCCGGTGCCTCCTCCTGTGGAGTCAGCAGGTGGTGAAGTCCCTGTGGGCCACACACATCCTGGGCGACCTGAACCAGACAGCCGCCGTGCTCTCTCGTCAGGTCATGCTTCGCGGAGAGTGGTGACTCCACCCCTGCGCAGTCCAGCTAATTTGGGAGCTGTTCGGGCAGGCACAGGTGGACCTGTTCGACTCCCTGGACACCACCCATTGCCCGCTTTGGTATCCCTGACCGAAGCCTCCCTCGGCACGGATGCCTTAGCACAGTGGTTCTCAAATGGGGGTACGTGCACCCCCAGGGGTACTTTGGGGTACTGCAAGGGGTACGTGAGAGAAACTGACATTTAAGAATAAATCATGAAAATCAAGTAAATTATGATAATAGTATTTTTATATGAAATTAGGACTACACAAAGATGCATTAAAAATAAATTCATCCATTTAAAATGCATTTCAATTTATTAGAGTTATTTATTGAGACCCGGACCCGGAATCAGGAGCAGTGTCTGGGCGCGAAATAATGTAAGTGGAGAGGTTGCGATAAAATGGACAGGTGGCTTCTTAAAAGAGGACAAGCTCCTCCAACAGAAGACGAACATGCTAAAAAGAAGAAAAAAACAGAGCTTAAAAAATACCGCCAGTTTCGTGATGAATACATAAGGATGGGATTTACATCTACTTCACATAACCCTCCCTCAGCACTGTGCTTTTTATGCGGTGAGCTGTTAGCTAACAGCGCAATGAAGCCAGCTCATCTTCAACGGCATCTCCAGACTAAACACCCAAATCAGGTTGGTAACTCACTGGAGTTTTTCAGAAGAAAATTTCGTGAATTTACATCATGCCAAGAGAACATGAAAAAGGCCACAAGTGCATCAGCAAAAGCACTCGAAGCATCGTATGCTGTATCTTTACTTTTGGCGAAAGCTAAAAAGCCATTTAGCCTGGCTGAGGAATTGATAATTCCTGCTGCAGCTGTGCTCGCTGAGACCATGCTGGATAAAACAGCAGCAGACAAGATCAAAACTGTACCGCTGTCAAATGACACCGTTTCGCGTAGAATTGACAAGATGGGGACTGATATAGTTAAGCAACTGGTGGATAAACTCAGGGCTGGAGAATCATTTTCACTTCAATTGGATGAATCGGTTGATGTCAGCGGACAGGCACAATTGGTTGCTTTTGCGAGATATGTGGATACCAGCGACATTCGCGAACACATACTTTTTTGCAAAACACTGGAGGGGAGAACAACCGGACAGGATATTTTCAACGTTGTTGATTCGTTTTTATCAGAACATGAAATCAGTTGGAAATCCTGTACCAGTGTGTACACTGACGCAGCAGCGGCAATGACAGGTCGTATCAAAGGCCTCATCGCGCACATAAGGCAGAAGAATCCTGACATCCTGTGGACACACTGTGTTATACACAGAGAAGCCCTGGCATCAAAGAAGATGAGCCCAGAGCTTAATTCCGTGTTGAATGATGCTGTCAAGGCAATAAACTTCATAAAGTCGCGACCACTGAATGCACGTCTGTTTCGGAGATTATGTGATGACATGGGATCTGAACACACCGAACTCCTTTTACACACCGAAGTCCGCTGGCTTTCGAGAGGCAAAGTACTGAATAGGCTGTTCGAGCTGCGAAATGAGGTATGTTGCTTTTTGTCAGACAATGCGTCCCCTCTTGCCACTTTGTTTAAGGACAATAATTGGATTGCCAAACTAG
The DNA here is from genome assembly GCF_024868665.1 of Triplophysa rosa. NCBI lineage: Eukaryota > Metazoa > Chordata > Actinopteri > Cypriniformes > Nemacheilidae > Triplophysa > Triplophysa rosa. The sequence continues at coordinate 139,347 of NW_026634346.1, read as the reverse complement.
CGTATCTAGCAGATATTTTTACTAAACTGAACGAGTTGAATCTCAGTCTGCAAGGCAGGGACACTACGATATTGAAACTTTATGACCGAGTTGGTGGTTTTCTCAAGAAAGCAGAGCTGTGGAAGAGACTGTCTGCAGAGGGCAATTTTAGCTGTTTTCCTCAGTTTGATAGCTTCGTCGTAGGTGAGAATATGGAGAGAGACACAGTAAAAGCATTTCTGGATGGACATTTAGCTAACGTGATTTCTAGTTTCAAATCATACTTCCCTGATGTAAGAGAGAAGTCTGAGCAACTGGATTGGGTTAGAAACCCCATTTACACTTTCCCAAAGCAACCGTGTCACGCTACCTGTTCACCTGAGGGAGGAGCTATTGGATTTATCCACAGACCGTGGGTTGCAGACTACTTTTGAAAACTGTTCCCTGACAGAGTTTTGGGTGTGTGTGAGGCGAGAGCACCCTGAGCTAGGGAAAAGTGCTTTGGAACACCTACTCCCATTTGGCTCTACCTACCTCTGTGAAACCTCATTTTCAGCAATGACTCAAATAAAAACAAAACAGACTTTGCCTTGAAAATAGTCTGATAACAGCAGTAGCTTCCCTGCCACCAAGAATGTCAAAGATCTTAAGAGAAGGACAGGCCCATGTATCCCATTGAAAGGATCACTGACAAATTGACACAAATGGGCATACTAGACTTGTATAGAGACATTTACGAAAACTGAACTGTTAGTTAAAACACACTGAAACTTAGTTGAAACACATTGAAAAAAAAATTACTGTTGAAAAAAAATGAAAAATCACAATGAACTTTTACTAAACTGAAAAACATTGATTTACCTTTAACTGTTATGCCTAATACTTAATACTTAAACCTGCTCGGGGGCATCAGATATAATGACTGTCTGACTCTCATTTCACTGTATTTTAAAGCAAAATGTTGTTGTCTGGTCAAGGGGTACTTGGCTTGAAAAAATCATAAAAAGTGGTACTTAAGCCAAAAAAGTTTGAGAACCACTGCCTTAGCACACAGCTGGCCGCGGGACAAGCGGAAGTACGCCTTCCCCCCAGTGAGCCTCATTGCACAGGTCCTGTGCAAGGTCAGGGAAGAGGAGCATCACTTGATGTACAGCACTTGCTGTTATTTGCGCCCTACTGGCCCAACCAGACTTGGTTTTCAGACCTAGTGGCTCTGACGACAACTCCCCCCTGGCCGATTCCCCGGATGAAGGAACTTCTTTCTCAGGGGAAGGGCACGGTCTGGCACCCAAGACCAGACCTCTGGAAGCTTCACGTCTGGCTCCTGGATGGGACGAGGAGATCCTGAGTTGCCTGCCACCTGCGGTTGCTGATACTATCTCTCAGGCTAGGGCTCCAGCCACTAGGCGTCTATACATCTTTAAGTGGTGCCTCTTCTCATTCTGGTGTGCTTCTTGAGGAGAAGTCCCGCAGAGATGTGCGATCAGAGTCGTGCTGTCCTTCCTCCAAGAGAGACTTGAATACAATCTCTCCCCTTCCACGCTGAAAGTGTATGTAGTTGCTATTGCCGTTCATCACAATCCAGTCAGTGGTAAGTCACTCAGTGGTACATGCCCAAGGTTCCAACCACTCCCTTCCTGGACCAGGTGGTGAACCTGCAGGCGCTCCCCATTGGGGAGGAAGACCCAACCCTTTCCGTGTTGTGTCCAGTACGCGCCTTGCGCCTCTACTTGGACCGCACACAGAGCTTTAGAAGCTCTGAGCAGCTCTTTGTCTGCTTTGGAGCTCAGCAGAAAGAGAGGGTTGTCTCCAGACAGAGGTTGGCGAACTGGATCGTGGACGCCATCACTACGGATTACCGATTTCAAGATTTCCCTGGCACTGGCTCAGGGAGCCTCTCTGGCAGACATCTGCAGACCTGCGGGTTGGGCTATGCCCAATACATTTGCACGATTCTACAACCTTCGTGTAGAGCTGGTGTCAGCCTGTGTCCTGCACGGTACAACAGATAGACTGGCAACCGGCTGGGCATACGCCTGCGAAAGCACCTTCGCCCCTCGGGTGAGTCAGTGTGCTATTCTAGCCTCCCTGCTTCCCTTCTCGGCGAAGCACAGGCATTCCCATCCATCACTAAGCACTTCTCCAGCAAGTAGCCGGGCGGATCGGCTCCCTGCCAGGCCTGGGTTCGGTAGAGTTTCCTTCCTTCCTGTCCTTCATGCCTCCCAGGTTCCTCAGCACAAAAGTTGAATGAATGGGGCACATCATCTTCCTTTTATACCCGTATGTACAGGGCGGATATTGGCATGCTCATGCCATTCGCCAACTTCATTGGCCTTTTAAAAGTCAAGTCAGAGATGATAGGTTCTCAAGTTCAAACTCCATTCTGTCTCGACACAATTTTTTTATTTATTTATGAATCAACTTTAGCACAAATCAGCACAAATTAGTTTCATAGTCATCTATGCTGATCTGTTTAGCAGAGCCTCCATAACCAGGACAAACAATTTTACTTTATGTGTATTGGATATTGTAGCAAATAATAATTACATTTGTTAAATAATACATTATGGTTAGAATTTGTGTTAGGATATCACACGGGGACACCTGTGTGAGTGCACAGTAGAGGTCTTCTCGGGTCCAAAGATCTTTACCCAACCCGAAATGACCCGAATCACTTTTTACCCGAACCCAACGTGCATAAATATTTTTTTAAAGAAAGACTCGACCAGAAACAGACCCCAATAAAGTTAGACTCGTGTCCGACCCGAACCAGTGTCATATTTTTTCAAACCCGACTGGACCCGAATGTAAACGTCTTCGACATATGTGTGTCTGCAGCCCCGCACTCACCAGCCTGACCATTGGAGGTAGGCTACAGAAGCAAATCCCAGTGGCCTGGTAACCAGTTCGTCTCACTGCTCCGTTTATTTTCATTTTATTTATGGATTAGCTCATATTTTGTGTTATTGTGATTTCAGAATTTGTCTTTCAGTTGTAACCAGTGGATATGAAAAACTAAATTGATAGGGCAATAAATCTTTGCTCCTCTTGTTGCACTTGGCAACTCTGGCAAATGGCACAACAGAAAACTCAGGATAAAGACGGAAACAATATAAATACGCAGCTTGATCCAGTTTTCTTGATTGACAGGTCTGGCTCAACGTAAATTAGCCTACCATTAGCCACACGATGTCATGAGGGGCTTGGCAACTGCACGCACACACAATCGACACACTGTTTATGTACATGACAGTTCTTGTCCTCTTGGGTCTATTCAGCAAAAATGTATTTATTTTAAATTACCCGAGACCCAAAGACACTAATATTATACCCCGACCAGTGTCCGAGGCACCCGTTAATCTTTTAGATCCGAACCCGCTCGGGTCTCTTTTAGGAGATGGAATATTTAATTACTCGCAGCTCTTGTTTGGCAGCGGAGCGCGAGCTAAGTTTTACTTTCGCTGTTGCATTTTTATAGTCTTGTGTTAATGCAGGGCTGTCCAAAGTCAGTCCTGGAGGGCTGGTGTCCTGCAAAGTTTAGCTTCAACCCTAATCAAACACACCTGAACAGCTAATCAAGGTCTCACAAAGCAGACTAGAAACTTCCAAACAGGTGTGTTGCGCCAAGTTGGAGCTAAACTCTGCAGGACAGTGGCCCTCCAGGACCGACATTGGACACCCCTGTAAGGGTGTTGAAGGAGACTCATCTCTAAGTTACCGCATTGTCCGTCTATTTAAAAAACTGTGTCTTTGCTCCACATTGACACGACATAATAATGCAAGTAAATAAACGCCTGACAGAAATGACACATGCTGACGTGTATTGGGATTTACTCATGCGCAGTAATTTACATGGATGTAAGCATTTTCAGACGTTTCAGTGTGAATGGGCAGCGTTTGAGAAACGCTTGAAAACGCTAGTGTGGATGAAGAGCGTTTGGGAAACGCTTGAAAATGCTAGTGTGGATGAAGAGCGTTTTGAAAACGAAAACTCAGTTTTCAAATGAAAACGCACTAGTGGCCAGGATCTAAGACTTGTAAAACTGTACTACTAATTTGCATGTAATTAAATTAATCAAAAGAATGAGACCATTCTGGCAAAGTGAGTTAAATAAATAAACTGCCTATTTGGCCAAACTGAATTGTAAAAACATTTGCTATAATGTGCAGTATGCACTTCAAGAAGTTACAAACAACCTGAAGAGAAGTATCTATACGCTTTCCATTCATCTAGGCTAGTGTCTACTTTCACTCATTTCAGTTTAATGTACAGACTGCAGAGACAACATAAAGAGTAATTTCCACAAAGAGTGTAGACATTGCAGCTTTTGTAAAAAGAGTTTGTTAAGGGACTAACTGCGCAGGGGCTAACAGCCAAACCCTGAACATTTATTTCTGAGATTATAATTATGGGGGACTTTTTTGTCTTAGTATTAGTAAATGTAAGTAAATGTATAAGTAATTCATATTTGCTCAGGCAGGAGAAGAGCAGATATATTAGGTCCAGGTGTGAACTCATACAGACACCAGTCTTGTCCCTCCATCTCAGCTGCTTTACAAGGGCAACCAATTTTACCTTACCTAGCCCGTCCTACTTTCTGCCCTCCTGGACTAGTGCTATTTAACAACTTCAATTTCAAACCTAATTTAGCAGTGTTTTATAGAACACTGTAAAAGGGCACATCAGACCATTTAATCATGGCTTTATTTAATAAATCACAATATATAAAATGGATTCAAAATCCTCTTTCCAAATGACATCTGAACTGTTGTATCAGAATCAGAAAGAGCTTTATTGCCAAGTATGTTTGCACATACAAGGAATTTGTTTTGGTGACAGGAGCATCCAGAACACAGAAACAGCAACAACAGTACACAGAGACCATAATACAATAGAATACAGTACACAATGATTTAAATAAGGGCCTGTGGGTATAAAAAATTAAGAAATACAATACAATAAACATAAAATAAAGATAAAGATATAGAGAGTATCAGTGCAGTGCAGACAGAGCTACAGTAGTTTGAACGGTATTTAGTCCTATTAATGTTATTCAAGATACATGTTGTGGCCTCGAAGATCCAGTGGCACATCTACATGGCCACTCTCCAGCTCCACAGGGTACGCTGCCCAGGACATAGAGTCCTGCGGGACCATTACTCCACCCCTCGCATAAATAACCATGGATTACTGTCAAATCTAATCCCTCGTCATCTCTTCTCTATATCTTTCTTTCCATCATCTCTCTAATGCATACTCACACTTTCCATCTCTATCTGCTTGACCACTATTTTAGTCTGAACCAGCAAAAACCAGATTTGGAAATATGGGTCCTTCGGGACTACTACAGGCTGCTGTCACAGGGAAACTCAATTTTACAATAGCTATAAAATAAAGAAACATTTATTGTCTAAAATTATTTGAAATAGATAAATATATCTGATTAAATCTGTTTTTAAGATTTAATCATAAAATCGTTTTTTTATTTATTCCAGGGAATATGACTTATGTATGTAGCTGGCTATACTGTAAACCTGAGCGAAAAATAAGCAGACTCTGGTCTTTTACTGCTCAGTGTTTGTGAAAGTGGGATTACAGGATATTCAAAGCCTCTCAAAATCATCAAACTACAGACAGATGTGGTGGGCTATTCGTGCATGTTCTAGAGTCCAAAGTACCTTTTACAGTAAATGTATGCATAGGTTTTTTGGGTGAATAACAGATGACTTTTAATAAATGGATGGAGTGTCCAAAAGTGTGCGTTTGTGTTTGCGTGCGGAGTCTAGCGGATATCTAAACTGTGGTCCAGTTAAGCAAAAAGCCCAAGAGAGGTAAAAAAACACATTATAAAAACTCAAGTTAAGCAACTATTTGAGTGCAGGGGACCGTTACAAAACAGTTCAAGTCTCTGTGCTCTGTGCGTAGGCACATTATGAGGTTATGTGTATTTGTGTATGAAATTAAAAGAGATAAAAATGCTCTAGCTTCAATATATTCTGCCCATAACCCTCCATTTAGATGACTGCCGTCTTTGTGAAAGAATCTTTCTCATTCTTCTTGTTAACAAACTGGCACTGTAGAGGAATTTACCTCTGTAAGTGCCAGTAACCGTGTCTGTCTAAATCCACGGCTCTTCAAGGCACACTCAGACACACGTGGCACTACCACACAAGGAGAACGGAGTCCTGCAAGAGCTTCAAACATTCTTAGTGCGTGTGTATGGATATGTAGGTGTGCCTCTAAGCATGTATGAAACTTTGAGTATAATACTGTGACGAGGGAGGCATGACGAGAGCCGTGGGAGGAAGAAGCGAGGCCGGGACGCGATTGATAGAGTGTCAGCTGGGCGTCATTCCGTCCTCATATCTCTCACGGAGGAGCGGAAGCATAAAAGGACGAACGGCAGGAGAATACAGCGAGAGAGGACCGGGCCCGGACATTAGTTAAGTTTTGTTTTGTTTTGTTTATGTTCGTGTTGCCGGCAGTCGTCCGCGAGGGGCTGCCGGCTTGTTACTTTTGTGTTTATGTTTGTGTGGCCGGCAGTTGTCCGTGAGGGGCTGCCGGCCGGTTTTATTGCTGTTTACTGTTTATTTATTTTGAATTAAAAATGTTTGATTGTTCGCCGGTTCCCGCCTCCTTCCTTCCGTTTTATTGAGCTATATTACAAATACCTATGGTGCTTTGATGAATTTGGTTACTTTCCTTCTTGTCCACATACAAAGAAGAAACATCCATCAGCCTCTACATACCCTGATAGCAATAGACTTCGGGGCGGATCCGCCTTCAAGTCGCCTGGTCCGCTGTACTCTCAGATTCAATTCGGCCACACGCACAGAATATGCCCCGCCTCCGCACAACGCACTGTCAACTCGCGGACTCGCAACTGACGCTGGGCGAATTCTCTGACCGAACGCGCCTTTTTTAAACCGTCACAGTATGGCGTTATTATAATGACAAATGTCGCGAGCGCATTATTACAAGGCGAGAGCGCATTCTTGTCATACGAGCGCGCGAATCTCTCCGCTCGCACGCCGATTTCCTTTGCTCGTGCACAAAACTGGACGCGCGCTTTCAACTATACGCTGCTCTCTTATGAATTTTCTCTCCTCTCGCTCAGTGAGCGTGTGCGCACTCAAAATGCGTTCCGTGCGTCCACGAATCCTTTGGTACTCTTGCTCTCGAGAGGTCCTCCTGTGTGTTCCAGGCATTATAGGCTGTCAAAAGTAGTCAACCAATCAAATGCGTTCCGTGCGTCCACGAATCCTTGGTACTCTTGCTCTCGAGAGGTCCTCCTGTGTGTTCCAGGCATTATAGCTGTCAAAAGTAGTCAACCAATCAGGGATAGGCTTCCACGGCGGGCCAATGAAAATGCGACCTCTTAACTACAGTAGGCCTAATTGTTAAAAATGCTTGATGAAGAGTTGTTTTTCGTGTTCTTTTCTACAAAAGTGTCATGTTAATGTGTAATTCTTGTAAAATAGTATATTGTAAATTGCTGAGTTTCATTCTTATAAAATCTTTTAATATATAAACTTTTAATGAGTGGATTCTTGCGTGTGGGTAGGTGGGTGGATGGGGGGCACCATGAGGTCTTAATACGCCTCTGGATCCACCACGTTCTCAGGTAACAATTTTAATATATTTGATGCAACATTATTAATCAAATGTATATTATAAATGAACGGTAAGGGAGCGTTTGGTATATTGCATAGAAGTTCAGTTTTGCCCTGAACTTCTGGAACACTGAATGCAGAACACTTACAGTGTCGTGTCTGCAAACGCATTAAATGCATAACCAAATAGGTATAGAATATTATATGATATTTCCAAATGCTCCAGTGCTATTATTGTTTTGATATGTACCGTTACTTGTAGTAAATATTATTTTAGAATAAAGCTAACTTAAGACACCAATCTAAATTGTTCGGTAATCAATTTAGTACTATTTTGACAATACTATGTTTAGTGTAGGACATGCATGAGGACCACATGAACTTGAGGGTGTTGGCCTGTTTTGTCTGAATAACATGGTAGTTAAACTGATGTTTATATGTAGCCTACAAAGCATCCTAATGCCCCGTTCATTTCTAATACACATTTGACTAATAATGTTGCATCAAATATATTAATATTGTTACCTGAGAACGTGGTGGATCCATCTGCTTCGTTGAAAACGTCGAGTCACTTTCAACCAATAAGATGCCATGTAAAAGGTCGCATTTTCATTGGCCCGCCGTGGAAGCCTATCCCTGATTGGTTGACTACTTTTGACAGCCTATAATGCCTGGAACACACAGGAGAACCTCTTGAGAGCAAGAGTACCAAAAGATTCGTGGACGCACGGAACGCATTTTGAGTGCGCACACGCTCACTGAGCGAGAGGAGAGAAAATTCATAAGAGAGCAGCGTATAGTTGAAAGCGCGCGTCCAGTTTTGTGCACGAGCAAAGGAAATCGGCGTGCGAGCGGAGAGATTCGCGCGCTCGTATGACAAGAATGCGCTCTCGCCTTGTAATAATGCGCTCGCGACATTTGTCATTATAATAACGCCATATCACAGTCACTTAATCCATCTCCTCACACAGTGCAAACGCTGGAGCTGGCAGGTCGGTGAGGATGGAACACGGTAAGAATAGTTAAAATATGCTTTATTTGTACAGTTACGTAGCCAGTAACATTACTGTTGATTGCTTTGCTTGATGTTTTTAATTCTGAAGTGATTTTTGCAAGCCAAGTTTCAGCACATTGTCATTAGCTTTTTGAGTAAAAGCTTTTTGGACGGAATGTCTTTATCTCTCTAGGAGGTGGGGTGATTCAATCGGATTTTAATCCAACCCTGAGCGCATGTTTTCTCCCCTTTCCAGTAAAATAGCAGGCGAGATAAACTGATGTTTGGCCTAACGTTAACGTTACCTGTTTTTTTTACACTGAACTTCTGGTATAGTTTGAGTCTTTTGTTAATATTTTGACATATATTCTCCACCTCCCCATGTAATGTTGTTTCAGATAATTTTCATATCATATTAAATCTTAAAATACTGCGCGCGCGTGTGTTCTGTTGTGTGTGTGTTATTTTGCAGCTTACAGCTCATTCAAGTGCCACTGGTCTTGCAGTATTTCATCTTTTCCAAACAACCGAGTAAAGTAAGATTTGATACTGTTTTAAACTTGATTTAGACAGCTATTTTGTCAAAATACTAATAATGGTCCACACTACAGCTTTTAACATGTAATAAATGTGCAATTTCAAAAGATTTATACCAATAATTTAAAGTTAAAAGTTTTTAGGTTTATAAACTACTTCGTAGTTTAAAAACCCACTTGTATCAGTAAACTTTAGTTCTGGTAGACTAATTATTTCATGTCATATTAAGATATTAAATCATATTAAGATACTGTGCGTGTGTGTTCTCTTGCAGTTTACAGCTCATTCAAGTGCCACTGGTCTGTTTTTGGAGAATTTCATCTTTAAGGTACGTATGTAAACTTTGCCTACAGACTTAAAAAGAACACGGAGGTTCACAACTCGCATGCAGTTCTGTTTATTAACGGCTAGAGCTCCAAAAGTTACATAGTGTACCTATAAATGTCAGATTGTACACTCTTGTTTTTAAAGACAGTGGTTATGTGTATCCTTAAAAAAATCTGGTATCTCCTATGTGATTTCATGAATTTGTTTAATGAAAATTTGCTTGTGAATCACAGGTGCTGTGAGAAAGAGCCATGTCTCCTGTGCCGCCACTGACATTACAAAACACGTAATACGGTGGTTCAACTTGGCAGCAGATAGGGGAAACTCAAGGAGCCGTCCCACTGTCAGCACCCAACAGTAGCGTTTCGGTGTTTCACAGTTAACTTCTGTGTTTTGAAGTGTTCGTTTAACAGTTAAGTAGTAACAGTTGAGATAAAGTTTACTACTTTAAATAGTTTTGTTTCTATTCATCTTCAAAAAACCCAGTTTCCACACAAAAAAATAAGAAGTGCAACATTAATAAGAATAAATGTTTCTTGAGCTACATTAAAAAAGTGTTCTTTTTCATTAAATAAAAAATGTTCTTTGGACAATTTATGGTTGCATTTCATTTTCTGTAATACCTATTAATTGTATACATAAATAATTGTTACTGGCTAAAATGGCTGAATTTTGATTTACAAGTTTTGAATGATTTCATCATGTTTTATTAATAAAGGCAGGCATATTAAATATTACAGAGCAATCCAGTCTATCCAATGTCGGTCCATTAGATTTGAAATATTTCTTTAGCTAGTTTTGACCAGAATACTAGTTTTAAATGAGGGATCTGAAAGGTATCCAGACAGAATGACCAGATCGGATACTGTGGCGGATCAGCTGCTTTATAAACGGGTCCTGATCGGATCCGTGGCGGATCAGCTGCTTTATAAACGGGTCCTGATCGGATCCGTGGCGGATCAGCTGCTTTATCAGCGGATACAGGGCGGGTCTGCCCCAGATCTGGTCCGGATCCGCAATCCTTATTTGTTCCGGATCCGCTGCGCTGTGCAAGTGGACTCCATTCCGGACCCGTTTTGCGCCTCCGTTCCGGAGCTTGTGACACTTCCGGGGCGGATCCGTTCCGGAGTCAGTTTGCTATCTGGGTAGTAAATACCACTCTAAACCAAAGACATTTAATTTCATAGGCATTCTGTTGCCACTCCTTTTCTTTACCCTCTAACTTTCTCTTTTTATCCATTTAGTCCTGTATCCAACTTGTAATTATTCTCATTCTCTTTTTTCGTCTCTTAAATGCTAGAAGTTTGGACGAACTTGCCAGTGAGACGAAAGCTAAAAAACTGCTTTCATTAATTATTATTCCCACTATAGCACTGAAAACTAGCTCAATTGGTAGCTAAAGAGCTAGCTATATAAAGAAATGTAAAACCCAAACAAATTAACCCTGATCTGTACAAAATTTTGCACTTTCTCTACCTCGCGTTGCTTCTCCATCTGCCTTTCTCACATCCAGTCTATCTGTCTCTCTCTTTTTGTCTCACTCCCATTGTGCCATCTCTTTCTCCCCCTTCTCACCCCTCCTTTCACTCATTTTAATCCTTCCTCAAATTGAAGGGTGGGGGGGGGGTGGTAGCTAACTTCCCATTCAACAGTTTCTCCCAAAATCTATTTTTGTACACACTCTTAAACCCTATTCCCACGGGATTAGTATTATCTGGGGACCGCATGCGATTTAGAAATTACCTACCCACATCTGTATTTCATGTGGCGCATTCACACGGGATAAGTGAAGCCTGTAATTTTACTCAAATTTACGGATTTATTTCCTGGATATGATGGCAGGGCTTTGCGTATTTTGTATAGCCTATAGTTGTATGGTGTTTAATGATATATGACCATACCTGTCAGCATTTGAGACCGGACAGATCACCGCGATCGCGGGTCTCACGTGTTACGAGAGTTTCCATGAGAAATTACAAAACGGGAGACTCCTGGCCAAAACAACAGTGTTGGCAGGTATGGATTAGGGATGTGTTCTACGACTAATTTGACAGTCGTTTAAACGAAAGTTTTGTAACCGTGTAGTCGACTAGTCTAAAACTAAGAATGGCCCAGAAGGCGGTCTAAAACTTTGCGTAGGGCCTATGTAATACATTTTAAAGACTAAAGAATGTAGGCTATTAATCAAACTGTTCATATCCAATATTTAATGTATAAAACAGGCATATGTGTTCCACTTTCCTTACGTTATGATCATTAATATTTCTACATTTGCTGATGAGCCAACCCTGACTGGCAGAGGTGGGTAGTAACGCGCTACATTTACTTCGTTACATTTACTTGAGTAACATTTTGGAAAATATCTACTTTTTAAGTAAAATTAAAAGTGTGTACTTTTACTCTTACTTGAGTAAATTTCTAATAGAAAATCTGTACTTTTACTTCGTTACATAACTTACATTGCGTGACGTTCCTTCGTTCCTTCATTTTAAAATATGCTTTTTAAAACGCGTTGTATATTTCAAGGTTGTCGTCTCTTTTTACGGGCATTCCCGAGTGATCAATTCTTTTGAGTCGATTCTTTTGAAAGCATTAATTGAACAATGGGCAAAACCATTCATAGGCTAATGAATCAGTTCAAATGATTTGTTCAGTTCGCAGCACGATCTGAATCATCTGAAGCAGGATTACTCACTCCTTGTAGGGCGAAATTTAAGAAGACGCAGAACACAAAGAGCGTTGGATGAAGTGGATATTAATCTATATCTATACAATCAAAACTGCAAATGTGTCATATTGTTTGCCAGCAATCAGAGGTGGGTAGTAATGCGCTACATTTACTTCGTTACATTTACTTGAGTAACATTTTGGAAAATATGTACTTTTTAAGTAAAATTAAAAGTGTGTACTTTTACTCTTACTTGAGTAAATTTCTCATAGAAAATCTGTACTTTTACTTCGTTACATAACTTACATTGCGTGACGTTCCTTCGTTCCTTCAATTTAAAATATGCTTTTTAAAACGCGTTGTTTATTTCAAGGTTGTCGTCTCTTTTTACGGGCATTCCCGAGTGATCGATTCTTTTGAGTCGATTCTTTTGAAAGCATTAATTGAACAATGGGCAAAACCATTTGAATAGGCTAATGAATCAGTTCAAATGATTTGTTCAGTTCGCAGCACGATCTGAATCATCTGAAGCAGGATTACTCACTCCTCGTAGCGCGAAACTTAAGAACACGCAGAACACAAAGAGCGTTGGATGAAGTGGATATTAATCTATATCTATACAATCAAAACTGCAAATGTGTCATATTGTTTGCCAGCAATGATAAATGCCCGCCATATGCGCGCACCCGCGCGACCTGTTCGTCAGACACAGCAACATGCGCGTTACCTGTCAGACACAGAGACGTGGGCTTGCAGAAATATACATTTGAAGAACAGAAGGAAGAAAACTTGTTGATGGGCGTGTGGTTCACTGTTTAATGTTTGTTTACAAGTAAGAGCGTTTCACAACACACACGTGACACAACACGAGAAAACACGAGCTTTGTTCAAAAATGCGTATTTCATTTAAGAGAGCACTGCAGATGTTCTAGATCATCTTAGGAAATGCTCTAAGTTTAGTTCATGCTTTAGTTTGACATGGTCTATTATTCTAAATAACTACATTGACATCAGGACTAGATGAAATGTACAGAAATGCTTGTCTCTTCTGTGTTTGTCTATTCTTTAGTCTCACTAGTATATTGCAAAGATATCCGCTTATGATAATTAAAAATATTGATTAAAATGTCATATTAAAATATTGGCGTTAATATAAATTTTATGTAGTAGGCCTATATAATCAGATACAAAGTAACTAAGTAACTAGCTACTTGAGTAGTTTTTTCATTGCATACTTTTTTACTTTTACTCAAGTAATTTTTAAAATAGTGACTTTTACTTTTACTTGAGTAACAATTTCTCTAGTTACTTGTACTTTTACTTGAGTAAAGATTTTGGCTACTCTACCCACCTCTGCTGACTGGATCGTTTTAGCGGCTGCAAGAAGTGACGCGATGAGCATTTGTTTGCTTTGGCTGGTCTGTGCCTGGGCTTAAAATATGTAGCCTATACAAAATACATTTTATTTTCTCCTTTAAATCTGTTTTTTCGGACTCTAATTTGATTACTATAATTTAATTGAACTTTTATATAAAATTTTAGTAAAAGTGTGTCTATTACACTGAAGTCATGAAACTTAAAATGTTTAACAACAATTAATTAAAGCTTAAAAACGAATGTTTCATTATTTGTTTATTTAAATTATGTTGATTGAAAAAATATTGCTTTTTTAATTATGTCGCAATTTAAGTAGCCTACAAGTTATAATTAGGGTAGGCCTATAGCATATCAACAAAATAGCCTACATTATATAATGTTTTTATTATTTATAAAGAAGAGCAACGTGTGTAAACAAAAAAGCGAATAGAAAGCAATGGACAAAAAGTACAGAACACATCTGATCTCGCGCAGAGCGAATGTAAAAGCCGCTAATAAAGCATTAGCTAATTTATAGAACATACATAGGCTAAACACTTGAGTCCGTGATTAATATTATTTTACATGTTCTTGTTGAGGAAATGCAAGCGTTATACTCGGATGAAAGTCAGCTCTATTTGTGAACAATAACTCCGTCTGAGGAATCTGCGCAAACTCTGCATGGGCACACGCATAACAGTGCTAAGCGATCATGTTTATTCAAGTGCTTTTTTGTGATAAACATTATAATCAAAGAAATTTAAAAGTTCTGTGAATCTAGAAGCTGAGACATTGTCGTCTCAGTTTTATTGAGTGTTCTCAAGATGCATTCACCGCATATACAGTTCATTCTGCCATCAAATAACGTAAATCTCCCTTACGAAAATTGACCATGGTTTTACTACAGTTAAAATTGAAAAACCATGGTTTTGCAACAGTTAAAACCAAAAAACATGGTAACTATAGTAAAATAATGGTTATCACAAAATAACCGTGGTTTTGAAAACCATGTTTTTTGTAAAAACCATAGTAAACGATGGTTACTGTAGTAAAACCATGGTTTTGCCCCAAGTAATCAATGCACCAAAAAACCATGGAAACTACACTTGTACCACAAAAAAAAAACATGGTTAAGTTTCGTAAGGGCTGTCTTTCATGCATTTTAAATATGAACATATTGATAATTATTATTAAGTAATTGTTAAAATAACTGTATGTAGCTTTAGATCATTATCTACTTTTTCGTTTTATGCCTGCATTCCGCACTTCCGTCTGCATTTTCCGCATCGCGCCAAAAAGAACATGATACAGTATGGTTATGCATGGCTCAGTGAAATTATTGTTTTGCCACTTTGATATGACATAGTTTGCGTAAAACCTACCCGTTTTCCTCCTTCAAAACAGCCCCACAACTCATCTTTCAAGTGGTCATTTCTGAGCGTGCTGCAATTGGCACACTGAAAACGCATGCTAGATTTGACCTAAAATTAAAACATTTCATTCCTGATACACTTTTAAAGACTATTAATAATTATTTTATCAAACATATTGTTTTAGTAAGTGATTTAAACGTTTTTTAAACGAAACATTGAAATGGAAGTCACTTAAATTATAACATTTTGTGTAATTTTTTTTAATCGACTGTTGTCACTTACCATTTAAATATGGAGCGATTTTAGTCTCATTAATTATTCACACGTAAAACAAGTACACACATGCGTAAACATGAATACAAACTAATTTACGTGCACAAAGTATAAATATACATTTACAAAAAGCAATTCACGTGCGTAAAACAAAACTATTTTCTCATAAAGTACGTTTCTAGGGCTGCAACGACACGTCGACGTCGTCGATTAAGTCGACTACTAAAATACGTTGCGTCGTATTATTTACGTTTATCTGCTGTAATAGCAGTTTCTGTTCCCGGGCGTGTGTAAGTTAATCAGCAGAACAAAAGAAAGTATAATACACCCAACAAACAGCGATCGAAAGCCTTGGACGCAGTAAGTTAGTGAATGGAAAGAGGAATTCCCCCTAATGTTAAGTTACCACCGGAATGGGATCATCACAGCATGGACACGCAATCACAAACGGAGGGAGAGGGGCACGTAGATGTAGACTTTCATAATAAATTACTTTATTTTAACACTACGCTTTACATTAATGATTTACATTAACGCTATTGTACTAGTGTAAGTTAGTGTATGTGAACCTTTGCAGATTGTGACCCAGCTTAAATTACTCTTAAGCTTCAAAAAGGACTAACTATCATGAAACCACCAATGCACTTTTTATGTCATTCGATAGCTTTACGTGATGAATAAACCAATATAGCATAATTAAGAAACTCTGACCTCTGCTGGTGCTGTCTGTCAATTTCCAGTCAGCATGCGTGTGTACGGTGACGGTCAGGACGTTACTCTTTCCAAGATGTTCCAATGTTTTCATTATTCTTTCTTCATAATGACAAGATGATAGTCTATGGTTTTGTTTATGTGTTAAACATGTAACATATCATCTCTTCTCGTTGTGTTCTAACTATTATTTACTTTGGGGAGCAAAATGATCCCCGGGACTTCAGAAGGAGTAGGTGCCAAAATATGGTAGGTAATTTGCGGGGGAATTTTTACTTTACAAATTACAGACATGGCCGATTCACAAGGGGGGGAAACAGAGCAAGGGAGCGATGAGTTCAAGCTTGCTGAAGCAGAAACACACAAGCAAGGGCATAGACACACACATGCACGGACAAGGCAGCCAAGGAGCGAGACGATGAACAAAAGGATCATTTATTACATGCAGCAAAGGGGGGCTCGCAGTTGTGACCATGTTGGACCAGCATAGTCTTGGCCCCTTCACAACATTCACAGCCAGCTTACTGCATTCCCCCTCGTGCCAATGCCATGCTGACCACTAACTGCGAATCGCCCACTGATGGGCCTGCTTCATTCTCTGTTCTTCATGGCAATATTATCAACTGAAGCTTGGGCTCAGTTAGACTTTAACTACTGTAAGAAAAACTGACAAAACTTTCTCAGATCAGAAGTTTCTACCAATACACCTCAGAGTGTCACCTTCACTTTCAAATGAAAATTCTGTCATCATTTACTCACCCTCTTGTCATTTCAAACCTGTATGACTATTCTTTCTTCTGCAGAACACAAAAGAAAATATTTTAAAGAATGTTGTTAACAGCCCCCATTCAATTGCATTTCTTTTTTGATACAATAGAAGTGAATGGGGGCTGTGCTGTTCTGTTACCAACATTTTTCTAAATATCTTCTTTTGTGTTCTGCAGAAGAAAGTCATGCAGGTTTGAAATGAAAAGAGGGGGAGTAAATGATGACAGAATTTTAATTTTGAAGGGGAACTACTCCTTTAAATTTAAGTTTTTAATTTTTATCTTGCATAATAAGAACTGAACACTCAGATTTAGACTTAAGACTGCACTTCACATACAGTTACTATTCATACACATGCTTAAGGCAATTTACGCAAACATGGTATCACTGAATGGCAAGCAACATCATAGCCACAATCCCATACATATAATTAAGGACATGCATAAGGAACTCAAATATATACAGACCGTAACTAAAAAAACTAAAAAGACTATATTCAGATATTTTAACCCTTCTATAAACATAACTATCGAGGATACTTTAATGTTTTAGGTCTAAGATAAACACTGGAAATTTCTTAAATACATTTTGAAGGATAAATTAAATTTAAGAGGGCAGAGAATGACAAAGGCGGCAGACAAACCAATGGTTACACAATTTGTGGAAGGGAATTTCCCGTAGCTCTCTGATCAGTATTGTTGGCACTGTAATGCCAGACAGGCGGCTTGTGTATCTAGAGACACCAGGTGAATATGAATAAAGGATAAAATGAACCATGGCCTCATAAAGTTTTGTTATTTGTTGTGGAACAGACTGTGCCCTGTTTCCAGTTTATCATAACTTGTTATTGACTAAACTGGAATAAAAGCTGAGATAAAAACAGTACAAATACAGCCACATATGTTGTGTGCTTAAAAAGAAATCAGACACAAAAACAGTAACATATGATATTGTGCTGAAAGAATATACAGACTATGTTGATTTTAGCATTTAATACTGTTCTTAATCAACAACAGTTTGTAATTAGAACTGATCCTACCTGTACCATCTTTACTGCTATTGCTGCTGCCTTGAGGTGTCCGTAGCTCTTCTGACTTGTAGAAGTCAATGCTAGCATATGTGTTGAGGCTTGAAGTGCTACTGCCTGAACCTCCAGTTCCCACGGAGCCTCCTGCAGCCCCACCACCTAGCACAGAGGAAAAGAGACGAGCAGCAGGTGTGTTGACAGCTGCTTGCCCATCTGTGTTAGTGTGGGGGCTTTCCTTGTTAGCCAGGTCCAAGTCTATGTAATTGAGGCCCTGCTCCATGAAGGATGTCTGTGAAGCAGATATGCTAGGTATTCCAGGGTTGATGTACTGAGTTGAAAGTTCTGATGAGCTGTTCCCCCAGAGTATACCATCAAAACCAAGCCGACGGACTATAGCTTGGGTGTGATCAGGGAATGCAGAGAAACATGATGTCGTAGAGCAAGGCGGAAGTGAGGAAGGAGCCTGGAACGTTTCAGAGCAGTGTCGCCGACGACCTTGAGGATCTGCTCGTATTACTTTAGCTCCGTGGTCTGGGTTTGGAACTTTGGCAAAGGGAAAATCTAGCCCCATTCCTAATCCTAGGGTAGGA
Organism: Triplophysa rosa; assembly: GCF_024868665.1. Taxonomy (NCBI): domain Eukaryota; kingdom Metazoa; phylum Chordata; class Actinopteri; order Cypriniformes; family Nemacheilidae; genus Triplophysa; species Triplophysa rosa. Next base: position 121,130 of record NW_026634346.1, on the reverse strand, counting down.
ACTACTGATTCAGGTTGATCTGGCAAAGAGGCTTTTGAAGATGTAGAACTTAAAGTTTTGTCTGACTTCAGGCTAAAGGCCATCTTTGTGTAGTCACCACAAGCTGTAGGTGAATCTCCAGACTGTAGAACTGATGACTTACTGCTTTTTATATGTCCCACTTCAACCTCTGCTTCCTTGCCATTTAGAGCTGTTGATCTATGCTCACCACAGGCTTTAGGGGCTGCTACAGGTGTGATAGGAGGGGTAGGGAATGAGGGAAACCCAAGTGGTGCGAGAGAGATGGGTGAGGGGGAAGGAGAGGCTCCTAACTCCATGTTGACATACTCAGAGGCAGTTGATGGGAGGATGGAGGAGCAATGAGAGAAGGGTAAGAAGCCAGCAACACAAGAGGTTGGCCTAGGTAATGGACGGTGGCCACTAGGTAGAACAGAAGTATCAAGCTTATGTCCTCTGTTTCCATTTCTTCCTGTCTTTATGTTCCTCTCACCCTTGAACTCAATGCTAACATATTCCCCAGGGCTCTTTGGCTCGGAGGGAAGGGGTGTCTCACGAACTCTGGGAAGAGTGTTGGCTTTAGAGTTGTCCACAAACAAGCTAAGTGGCCGACCCCTCTGACCAGAATGCTTAACACCTCCAGACCCTTGTCTTTGCTGCAAGTGGCCCTGATCAGTATCTTTTGCAGTAGCACTTACTCCTCCTTTCACCTTGTCAGCTTTGTCCTCACCTTCACCTAAGCTTTCATTGCTAGCTGAACTGGAGGAGTATGAGGATGATGAAAGGGACAGATGTCGTCCAACAGGTGGTTCCTGATGCCTGGACTTGCTATTACTAAGTCCTCTACCTCCACCAAACCCTCTACCTCCATTAACCAGAAGCTTCCCTCTCCCTTGCCCTTCCTCAAAGTGTGTTGTGGTATTATGTTTGTAGGAACGGGGTAGAGAATAGTATGAGTATACCATCTTGGGTGGAGGCTGCTGAGGATGCAGGTCAGATTGTGTGAAGGGCTCATGTGGTGGTGGTGGTGTGCTATTGGCAGAGCGGGCACTAATAGGTGACATATTCATATAATCGCTGCCAGTGCGGCTATCTGCACTGCTACTGCCAATCCAGGCTGAAGGAACCCCTCGCTGATCTGGCGAACAGCTACTATTGGGAGACATCATCATGTAGCCATCTTTGCCAGAAGGAGGTTGGCGGATCTGCTGGGGGGGTGAAATGCTGTTATTGGGGGTCATGGCCATGTAGTCATCTGCAGGTTTCGATTCGGGATCTGATACTGCTACTGAGAGAGAATGTGAAAGGGATACTGGGGAAGCTGTTACTCCCGGCAACATAGACATGTAGCCATTATCAATTGCTCCATTACCGCCACCAATGCCAGCAGTTCCATCTGTCCCAGCATCACATTTGATGTCTGGCGCTACCTCTAAGTATCCCGTTCCACCCGCTGCTGCTCCAGAATCCTGCCTTGAAGCAAATGACTCTTGGCTGGTGGTACGGGTCATAACTGCATAGTCGTCCTCTTCAAACGCTTCCTCTCCAGCTCGACGGAGGGTTGCCAGTCGCTCTAAGGCCATGGGGGGGAGGGAGGCCCGCTTGCTCATTATCCTACGCTCTGCTTCACATTCCCTACTAGAAGAGCGTCTCAGAACTCTCCTAGTCTGTGGTAATGCATTGTGTGGTAGCTGATGTTTAGATGCCCCTCTCTGACCCATAACAATGTAGTTAGATGCTTCATCCCCAAGAGAATGTCCACCTGAGCTACCCGCAGAACCTGTCTGCATTGTTGGTGTTAGCAGAGAGTGCTCACCAGGGCTTGAGCCATATTCATCTGAGGATCCATAGTCGCTGAGAGAGCCTGAGACAGAGAGCTGCCGGAGAGGTATTCGACTATACACACTACCATTACCACCACTGCTGCCTGTCTCATTTACAGTTCCACAAAACTCAGATGTAGGCTCAGAGCTGGAAGGCAGGTTTGGTGCAGCTGAAGCAACTGGAGTTGAGGTGGATCTCATTAGAGCATGCTGTGCCTTAACTGGGGTTGGAGCTCGAACAGATGCCGATCTCAGTATAGGGGTATTTGAACATGATCCATTGGTGGTAGGACTTGAACAGGACGCACCTACATCATCAGTTTTTCCACCATCACTGGATGTTCGAGTTCTTGGAAAGCTGTGTCGAGGAGTTGGAGAAGTGCTATTGCTATTTCCACCTCCGGTACTTCCTGGTGGTTCAGTCCGTGGACGTCTTGTAAATCCAACCTGGCTAGGTGGTGGGTTTGGGTGATGACGTCGAGATGGAACGCTGATAGGATTTGATGCAGTGGCACCTCCACCTGCTCCTGCAGCAGCTGACTGTGACTTACTACGTTGTCGGAATTCCTCACTCAGGGCCTTCATGGCTTCCAACAGTGTTTCGTGCATATTCTGTGCTACCACAGAATCTTCCACTTGCATCCAAAACTCTCCAGGGCCAGTTACTGCAGACCGGCCGACCTCCACAAAGAAAAAGTTTTCAGAGTGACCACAACGTCTTACATTCATCAGCTGGAGAACAACAGCAGCTGCATCAGAGTTTAGCTTGACAAAGTTCACTGTCTTTTCAGTCAGACAGAGCCGGTAGATACCAACCAAGTTCTTGGCTTGCCCCAGACCTTTAGGCCAAACCTTTACTTGCCAGACCTCCTTGAAGGCAGGACCAGGGGATGGCACTCCATAGTCTTCACCATTTCCACTGTCACATAGTGCTTTACCTGCAGAAAAAGGTATAAGTATAAGCACGGCATATAATAAATGAGCAAATTATTTATACTATGGGTACTTGAATAAGCATATTTGAATGACGTTTTTTTGACTATATCAATTCCACAAACCAAGTTTTTCCTTGTTTTTACATTTCTGAGTAAGCAGAAAAGTGAAAATACTTGTTAAAGAAAGTGCGAAAAAGAGGACAAAGGTCCCTGATAAAGCAGTCAATAAACCATTGCTAATCTGCAAACTTGCTACCATTAGTCAACATTATTAGTCAATAAAATGATTACAAATAATACCTGCATTGGTTGGTTAAAACATGTTAAAACTCTGTCATGTTGGACAGAGAATGCTTTATGTGGGTTCCCAGTACAGAGAATCCACATAAGCACCACATTTTGGGTGAAAAGACCAAAATAAAAAAGGATAAACTATGTTAATAGCCTATAACCCCATAACAAGTAGTTATTTATGTATCAGCGCTCCAACAAAACACAAAATTACCTTCCCAGAAGCGTTTTTTAAACATGCAAATTGTTTAACACAACCCCCCCAACCACACACGTTTCTTCTAGTCTTCCAAAGCCACCCTTACAGGGCTTGTTTAAAATATGTGCACCAGCCTTAACAGCCTAGCATACTTCATAATGTCTGAGGCTCCAAGACAGGCTCCTTTGTTACAGTGTACAGTCATAAATTTTTTAAAAAGGAAACATTCAAATATATCAAATATCAGACAAGAAACTCTCAGATTTTTTCAACAAAGATAAACAGTCATTGGACAAAACTGTAAGGGAACAATGCTAAGGGCAATTAGCTCTCTGAGGAAGAAATAGCTTAATATTGATTTGTTTGGTTTTGCTAAATTATCTTCATACTGACAAAGTATACAATCTCAAACTCCCGGTCATATGTATGAGGGTTTAAAAATTCCTTTTTAAAGGTAAGTTTCCAAAAGCTAACCCAAATCACCAAATAAAAACGTTACACAGTGCAAATCAGTTGACAAGGTGTTCACTGTTCTCTTTTTCTCACACTCTCTCACGGTAAAAGTCTTGACAAAGCTTCCCAGAATCTCCTACAACCAACAGCTCTGTGAAACGAGCACGAGATGTTCATAATCATGTAGGAACTCATTCTTTAAATCTGTTTTACATTTGAGGGCTTTTCTTAATCTGCTGCAGCTTGTCCCAAAAGACTTGCTTATGGAAACCATCACTCTCTCAGGTTTTCACCCAAGATCATCAGGAAACAAGAGGTAAACTCCTATACCTGACAAATAAAACATCTTAAACCATCTTACACTTGCTTCTGTTTATCAGATCTAGCTGGTATATCAGCCTAGCCAAGCTGGTGTTTCACTGGTTCAGTTCATTCTGAGTCATACAACTTATTAATATACACTATATTATCTATTTAGTAGTCCTGTTGTGTTTGTGAAACTGGGGTACGTCATTACGTTTGAAGTTTATGTGTGTGTGGTCAAACACTGCCAAGGTATTTTTGAGTACTGTTTGGAAACATCTTGCTCTAGTACCCCGAAGCATTACACGTCATTGTACCCAGCATCTTACTGTGAATCGAAGCATCACAAAGCTTCCAACACAAACAAAACAATTACAACCATATGTTCAAAAAGCACACTGTGGCGTGCAGAAGAGAGGACACCCTCCTCTGTTGTCTAACCAACATATTCGTTACCGTTTCCAGAATTTTCCTGTTGTGGTCACAAAATTGTGTGTGTTCTTTGTCCTGAAAAAACACACGAGACGTTTCTTTCTAACGTGGTTTGTCACACTGTGTGTGTATGTGATTTCATATGATGTACGCCGCTGTGAAACTGGTAGCCTGCATTAGATGAGTTATAGACATATGACTATTTAAAGGGGTGATATGACATGGCTAAAACTAATATTATCGTTTGTTTTAGATGTAATGCAATGTGTATACACAATTTAAGGTTCAAAAACGCTGTATTTTCCACATACCGTGCATGTTTTTGTCTCCTCTTTGCCCCGCCTCTCTGAAAACTGCAGATTTTTTAAAAAGCTCATCACTCTGAAAAGCGAGGCGTGCTATGATTGGCCAGTTAACCAGTAGTGATTGGTCGAATACTGCAAGCATGTGATGGAAATGTAACGCCTCTTACCATATTTGAACATCAGGTTCCAAAGCAATTGTACTGACAGGTACGCCCACCTTACTTGCGTATACATTTGGGCAGTCTTTGTCAAATCATACCACGAACTGAAGTAGATTTGTGGGGGTGTGGTTACACGAGGCGTTTCAGGCAGGTCTGGGTGAGCATTCGCTTTTAGATAGAATGCATCTTTTGTTCCGACACTTTAATTTTTGCAATTTTATGTGTCTAATACATGCATGGGCAACTTATAACACACCAAAGACACAGAAAAACACGTATTCGCGCCATATGACCCCTTTAATGACTATCCATGCATTCTCCCGAAAGCTGCTTTCAGACACAGACAGGTCCAGTTTACATTTTATTTCAAGAGGAAGAAGATGGAAGAGAAAAGGGTACTATGTTTTCTACAGTTTTCTAGGCAACACATTGAACAGGTCGTCAAATTTGTCCAAACTGTCCCCAAGCAAAGGGATATTTCACCCAAAAATGAATTTCTGTCAGCTTTTACTCACCCTCCTGTCATTTCGAACCTTAATGACTTTCATTCTTTCGCAAAATACAAAAATATATTTTGAAGAAAGTTGGTAACCCAACAGCACTGGCCCCCATTCAATTCTATTGTATGGACACAAAACCAATGCAAGTGAATGGGTGACAGTTAACAACATTCTTCAAAATATCTTCTTTTGTGTTCTGCGGAATAAAGTCATGCAGGTTGGAAATGACAAGAGGGTGAGTAAATGATGACAGAATATTTAACTTTCACTTAACTTTGAATAGTGCTGACTCACCAGGTCAATGTGATTAACTAATATTTGTATATCTTTAGCCACTACATCTGTCCAATGTGTACTGTGTAATTAACTTAAGCTATTAAGTTAACCTTTTAAGATTTCAAACAATGTGACTCAAAGGCCGTTGCATTCTGTTCCATTTTATTAAGCTCCATTCAGCTGTGTTTAAATGTTCAAACACACCTTATGCGATCAACTTCTAAGAAATCCGTCTGCTCAGTGTGAGGAGGGCATGACCCTAAACTAGCGTAGTCATGCATATAACCCAATGACTCGTGAAAATATGTACATTTGCACCCCCTATAAGTAACAATAAAAGTAATGCTTGCTTGCCTTAGCAAACACCTCTGATGAAAAGTTGAGTGAAACGTGAGTGAAATACCAAAGTGAGATCCTGGTGTACACCATTTAACAGCTGTCCCTCATTTTTTGAAAGTAGTTAATTTATCTGTCCAAATGCACTTTTAATTGTAGAACATAAAATCTGTACGTCCGGATCTCTCTATAAATAAACAATAAATATTAAAGTAATATAAAGATATACAGTATATAAATCACATCTGGCGATCAACAACATTGCAACAAATAAAGCAGCTGAGTATTTAGTGCCAGAATAGGTGCACATGTCACTTTTAGCAGCAACTGGCTGCTGATCTCATGAGAAGAGAATTTCACAGTACTTCTACAATTACGAGGGCTTTAGTGAACACTAGCATGACACCTCCAAAAATTATAGCAGCAGAGTCTTGCATAAATCAGCATTTTACTAAAGCTTTCACGAATCTACTTAAGACTATTAAAAAATAGCACAGGGAAGTGTCTAATTTATTCTAGGTTAAGATACTTTCTGCGATCCCAACTTGACATGCAGAGGTAAATATTAGCAAGTCTTTCATATGTTCAAATCTCTGAAACACTGTAAACTCTGTTTGCTATCAAAACATTGATCTGTTTGCTTAAATGGTCTGACTGATCAGTCAACGTCTGTCTCAACCAATAATGTGAGTTTGGGGTCTTTTTTCAGAACGATAAAGGACAGAGAGAGTTTTTATTTTATTTTTATTTTTAATAAATTTGCAAAGCTGTCAAAAATCTGTTTTTTGTTTTGTCATTATTGTGCATGGAGTGTAGATTAATGTAAAAAAAATCATTAAAGTAGTTTAAGATAAGGCAGCAGCATAACAAAATGTGAATAAAATGAAGGGGGATGAATACTTTTGCAAGCCACTGTATAGTCTATTTCCCCACAATTACACAATGCACTAATAAAAAAAATCACAAATCATTTTTATTCTAACTATTGTCAATTGACATTAATTAAACATAGCCAAGAAGCATTGTCACATGCAAGAACAATTGTCACATGCATTAAACACACAGAGAGCCAAGACAAATATATATTTTTTTCATTTTTAATCTAATCACACTGCGCTTGCTTGCCCACCAAGTCTGCATGACTAATCTACTTTAGCTGGAGATCAGATTAAATATGAGATCAGCCCTTGGCCTGGTCTGTTTCCCCCTGCCATGGTTGTATTTCACACATAGGCACACACACATACCCCCACATACTTCCCTTTCAAACACGAACACATGTAATCACACAAAACTTGATTCTTTTTATAAATTGTGGAGACTTTATAGATATTGTAAATGTCTCAAGACATGTTATAATGATTTTTGTTGATTACATGAATACAGTACATGTTTGATAAATTCATGCAGATTTAAAAAATGTAATGTTTCAAAGAGAGTTGTTGATTTAAAATAGTTTAAACTGTGTTTGAAAAGTAAGCTCTCTTGTGTGTAATGTTCCTTTAATGCAAAGTAATGCGTCACGTGACTCAGACGAGAGCAGGACTGTGGAACTGTGGGTCAGAGAGTAATATGGACGCGAACGGGCTGTTACACGTGCGGCTTCTTCAAAACGTATAAACTCTGCATATGGTCCAAGAGGCGCACACGGTATTTGTTTGTGTTTGTTTTGTAACAATATGTAATGATGTGGTGAATGGGACTAATTGTTGAAGGATTGTGATTTGTGAAAGTGAATAATGACTGAGAGATGTGGTTAAGTAGTTTATGTCTTTATTTTTTTTAGTTTTCACGGTGTCTTTCATAGACCGTGGCATCTTCAGAAACCACAGAGAGAGAGAGAGAGAGAGAGCAAAATAAAACATCTAAAAGACATCTGTATGACTCGTGGCCGTTATTTATTGGATCAGTGCAGCTACAGTGAAAACGTACCGCCAATGTCGACGAGATTTGAGAAGTATAGAGCGACGGCAGTTCAATGAGAAAAGACAAGATCGCTGGTGTGGGCGGAGCTTCGGTTTGCTGCTTCATTGGAGACAGTACCGCGATTTACCAAAGGAGGGCATCGTTTACCTGCGTAGACTCCGGTGCTGCAAAATCTTCAGGAAAGACGTCAGAGTGCAGCGTTGCTTTACTACGTTACCTTCTACGGGCATTGCGACCATATAAACATCAGGTTTGACTGTGCTACCTTGACAAATTTAAGGACACTGAAAATTAGAGGATTTTGATAAAAGGAAACATTTATCCAAACATAAGTTGGTTTAATTGAATTATCACTATAGTCACAGTAACTATCATTATTGTCTTGCAATTTAATTGTTGTTCTTGCCCTGACCGTGATGTTATTGTGAATTTCTAAAGGTGTTTTGGATCTGATATTTCAAATGTAAAGTCAAGAAATGCATTAAGGTTTTTTTTTTGGAGTAAGTAATCACTTAAATTTTTACTGCTAGTATTGCGCAAAGTCCTAAAGGGTTTAAGCACAGTTAACAATTCTTGGTAACAGATAAAGTGCCTAGTACAATGTCAGTTAATGAAGAGACTCTACAAGATGAGCAAATTGAGTCCAGTCAGGCAGAATTGGGAAGAAAGCAACAGGTAGTGGAGGAGTCTACTTCTGCCCTCTCCGAGAAAGAACCAAGAAAGTCTTCACGGGATAGAAAGTTAACCTCTAAACTGCATTCCAAATTATTATGCAAATGATATCTTTCTCTGGTTTTCCTAATTTGTCGATGCAAATGACAGTCAGTATAATTTTCAAGTAATCAACAGTTAGGGTACATTTGGAATTTTATTGAACAAACCTCCCACTGACAACAGTATTTATTTAAAAAATGAAAAACTCAAAATGCACTGTTCCAAATTATTATGCACAACAGAGTTTGAAAACATTTCATAGGTTGTAAAAAACTGAAAATGGTCATTTGTTGAATTTGCAGCATTAGGAGGTCATATTTACTGAAATCAAAAGCTATTTCAATCAAAAACATCCTAACAGGGCAAGTTACATGTTAACATAGGACCCCTTCTTTGATATCACCTTCACAATTCTTGCATCCATTGAACTTGTGAGTTTTTGGATAGTTTCTGATTGAATTTCTTTGCAGGATGTCAGAATAGCCTCCCAGAGCTGCTGTTTTGATGCTAACTGCCTCCCACCATCATAGATCTTTCGCTTGAGGATGCTCCAAAGGTTCTCAATAGGGTTGAGGTCAGGGGAGGATGGTGGCCACACCATGAGTTTCTCTCCTTTTATGCCCATAGCAGCCAATGACACAGAGGTATTCTTTGCAGCATGAGATGGTGCATTGTCATGCATGAAGATGATTTTGCTACGGAAGGCATGGTTCTTCTTTTTGTACCATGGAAGAAAGTGCTCAGTCAGAAACTCTACATACCTTGCAGAGTTCATTTTCACACCTTCAGGGACCCTAAAGGGGCCCACCAGCTGTCTCCCCATGATTCCAGCCCAAAACATGACTCCGCCACCTCCTTGCTGACGTCGCAGCCTTGTTGGGACATGGTGGCCATCCACCAACCATCCACTACTCCATCCATCTGGACCATCCAGGGTTGCACGGCACTCATCAGTAAACAAGACTGTTTGAAAATTAGTCTTCATGTATGTGTGGGCCCACTGCAACCGTTTCTGCTTGTGAGCATTGGTTAGGGGTGGCCGAATAGTAGGTTTATGCACAACTGCAAGCATCTGGAGGATCCTACACCTTGAGGTTTTCGGGACTCCCGAGGCACCAGCAGCTTCAAATACCTGTTTGCTGCTTTGCAATGGCATTTTTGCAGCTGCTCTCTTAATCCGATGAATTTGTCTGGAAGAAACCTTCCTCATTCTGCCTTTATCTGCACGAACCCTTCTGTGCTCTGAATCAGCCACAAATCTCTTCACAGTACGATGATCTCGCTTAAGTTTTCGTGAAATATCTAATGTTTTCATACCTTGTCCAAGACATTGCACTATTTGACGCTTTTCGGCAGCAGACAGATCCTTTTTCTTTCCCATATTGCTTGAAACCTGTGGCCTGCTTAATAATGTGGAACGTCCTTCTTAAGTAGTTTTCCTTTAATTGGGCTCACCTGGCAAACTACTTATCACAGGTGTCTGAGATTGATTTCAGTGATCCAAAGAGCACTGAGACACAATACCATCCATAAGTTTAATTGAACAATATAAAATTAAATGTTTACGACACTTAAATCCAATTTGCATAATAATTTGGAACGCAGTGTAAAATGCTGGAACTTAAGCAACAAGAGGTTTCTCAGAAAGAGACTAGATGGATCAAGCTGTATGAAAACTGGAAAGATCAAGTGAGAGTTACACGTTCCAAACTAAAGGATGAGTGCTCTGACAAAGATTTAAGCGACATGATGGGTACTGTAGAGGGGCTAGAGACACAAGTGAGAGAGGTGTATGAAAACATTCGATCTCAAACAGCACCTTCTACCGAGATTAGAAGAAAGATGGATTCCTGCACAGCAGTAACAGCAGACTTAATGAGGCTAATGAAAGTACGTATGAGTAAAGTCGGACTAGAGGAATTTGATGCCGAAGCAGAAAATGCCAGACTTCATATGGTAATGGATAGAGAGTATGCCCAGTCAATATTTGGGAGTACAATTTAGAAATCTACTGTGCAAAGTAACCATTCAAAATGTTCAGAACAGCCAAGTATTGCAGAAAAGAGAGCAGAGTATGCAGCACAGCTCGCAGCAAAACAGGTTGAAATAAAGATGGAAGAGGCTATCGCTGCACAAAGGCAGGAACTTAAGAGACTAGAAAACCAAAGAGATCTTCAAGTAATAGATGCAAGGCTAAAAGCGTACTCCGAAGCTGATTCTTGTGAGGCTAGCGAAGAAAGCAGAACCAAAGGCAATGAGGTTGCTAATTGTCCTCATGTGTATCATAAAGAAATAAAAGGGGAACAGACATTTGGGAACATTGAAAATGTGCAAACAAACCATACTAACAATGACACATCATTAGCACATGCCTTGCATGACACAATGGTTCTCTCCAGACTTCCAGCACCTGAACCTTCAGTCTTCTCAGGAGATCCACTTAAATTCTTAGAATGGAGCACAAGTTTCAAAGCATTAATTGAAAGACGATGCACAAATCCAGTTGATAGGTTATTCTACCTACAGAAATATGTCAGTGACGAAGCAAAAAGTGTGCTGGAAGGAAGCTTCTTTAGAAAGGATGATAAAGCCTACGAACAGGCATGGGAGACATTGAATTCTAGATATGGCCATCCCTTTGTAATTCAACGGGCATTTCGAGAGAGACTGAATAACTGGCCCAAGATTGGTTCTAGGGATTTATTTAAATTGAGACAGTTCAGTGATTTTCTGAAAGCTTGCAACAATGCTATGCCGTATATCAAAGGGCTTCAGGTGTTAAATGACTGTGAAGAGAATCAGAGAATGCTACAAAAACTCCCTGATTGGGTAACCTCTCGGTGGAATCGCCATGTCACAAAGCAGTTAAGAGAAACTGAGGAATACCCCAAGTTCAAAGAGTTTGCTGATTTTGTGGCACGAGAAGCAGAAGTAGCATGCAACCCTGTAACATCCTTTAATGCCTTGAAGTCTACTGAAGAAAGGCCCTTAAGAGATGCAAAGCGTCAAAGGGCCAATGCGTTCATCACGAATGTAAAGGCATCTGATGAATTCGGTGCGTTGATAAAGTCAAACAGTGCTGCTGAAAACAACTCAAACGAATCAAACGAATCTAAGAAAATAAATGTCTCAACCTCACACTCAAACCAATTTCCATGCTTGTGCTGTGGAGAAAGTCATTCCATCCACAAATGTCAGACGTTTGCCAATAAGCCAGTGGAAGAGAAGAAAAGATTCATATTCGATAACAATCTCTGCTTTGGCTGTCTTAGGAGAGGACATAATTCGAGAGACTGCAAGAGTAAGGCTATTTGTGACATTTGCAAGAAACGTCATCCAACTCCACTTCATGAAAACCGTACTTCTACGGCAGCAGATGCATCCTCTCATGCTATCCAATCAGAAGAAAAAACGTCTTCCCTCTCTTGCTGTGTAGACAGAGGTGATGGTGGGAGCACATCCATGATCGTTCCCGTGTGGATTTCTTCGACCACAGCTCCTGGGAAAGAAATCCTGGTGTATGCCTTATTGGATACCCAAAGCAGCAACACCTTTGTTGACAAAGAAGTATGTGAAGAGATAGGGGCAAGTCTAGAGCCGGTCAAGTTAAAGCTTACCACAATGATGGGAAAAGATTCCATTATTCAGAGTGAAAGAGTTAGTGGGCTTAGAGTTAAAGGGTTTACCTCTCAAAGTCCTGTCAACTTGCCACCTGCCTATACCAGAGATTTCATTCCACTTGAACGTTCCCACATTCCTACATCTCAAACTGCAAAAAGGTGGAAACATCTAAACAGTATAGAGCAGGAAATGCCAAGGCTGATGGGTTGTAAAGTAGGACTGTTGATAGGTTACGACTGCTCAAGAGCGCTGGCACCACGACAGGTCATCACAGGTGGTGACGATGAGCCCTATGCTATCAAGACAGACCTGGGGTGGAGCATTGTTGGCAGTACACAGGTTGCAAAGTTGACTGAGGTTATAGGTCTATGCCATCGCGTATCCGTCAAGGAAGTTCCACCATTGACACCAGCCAATGTCATCAGAGCTCTTGAATCAGATTTCAAAGATACCAACCCTGGGGAAAGGAGCATATCACAAGATGACATACATTTCATGCAACTATTGAATGAAAAAATAAACTTCAATGCAGATGGTCACCTGGAAATGCCTCTACCTTTTAAGACACGCCCACATCTTCCAGAAAACAAACGGTTGGCTCTGTTACGGCTGAAGCATCTCAAAGGGAAGCTTGAGAAAAATCCAAAATTTAAAGAAGACTATGTCAAGTTCATGGAAGGTGTATTCAAGGATGGTGAGGCAGAGAGAGCTGAACACCAACCCAAGGCAGGAAATGTGTGGTATATCCCTCACCAAGGCGTCTACCACCCTAGAAAACCAGACAAAATTAGGGTTGTGTTCGACTGCTCTGCTAAATATAATGGCACCGCTCTGAATGATAATTTGCTAGTTGGGCCTGATCTTACAAACGGGCTAATAAGAGTGCTCTGCAGGTTTCGCAAATACCCAATAGCAGTCGTCTGTGATGTGGAGAAGATGTTCCACAGGTTCCATGTAACCCAGGCGGACAGAGATTACTTGCGCTTCTTGTGGTGGGAGAAGGGTGATACAAATTCTGATCCAAAGGAATACTGTATAAAAGTCCATCTTTTTGGAGCGTCATCCTCTCCTAGATGCGCAAATTATGGAATGAAGTATCTTGCAAGACAAAACGAAAGGGAGTGTCCTTTAGCAGCCAACTTCATAAGAATGAATTTCTATGTTGACGATGGTCTTGTCAGTGTAGAAGATGTGGACACAGCCATCAAACTGGTAAAGGAAGCACAAACTGTGTGTGCTAGAGGAAAATTGCACCTTCATAAGTTCATCTCCAACAGCAAGGAAGTTTTGGACTCAATTCCTGACAGTGAAAGAGCAACTGAAGTTCATGACGTGGATCTCAGTTATGATGACCTTCCAGTCCAAATGGTGTTGGGAGTAAAGTGGAACGTAAAAAGTGACACCTTCTCCTTTAAAGTTGCTTTGGATGAGAAACCAGCAACGCGGCAGGGAATCCTCTCAACTATAGCTTCTGTGTTTGACCCTCTTGGCCTCCTTGCCCCTTATCTCCTACTTGGAAAGAAAGTACTACAGGAGATGTGCCGAAAAGGCATTGAATGGGATGAACCACTACCGGGAGAATTAAAGCCACGATGGGAAGGTTGGCTAAACGATCTAAAGAATCTGCAAGGACTCCAGATTCCAAGATGCTTAGCACCCGAAAAGATGGGGAAAATCCAGAAAATTGAGCTTCATCACTTTTATGATGAGAGCAGCCACGGGTACGGTCAGTGCTCATACATCCGATTGCAGAGTGAAAACAAGGTACACTGCTCTTTGGTCATAGGGAAAGCAAGGGTTGCGACCACTAAAGTCGTGACGATACCTAGGCTCGAGTTAACAGCTGCAGTTGTTTCCTCAGCAGTCAGCAGTATGTTAAAGGAAGAGCTAGAACTCAAAATTGACCAGGAATATTTTTGGACAGACTCAAAAGTAGTCTTAGGCTATATCAACAATGAAGCCCGAAGGTGTCACGTTTTTGTGGCCAATAGAGTCCAAAGAATTAGAGAAACAACTGACCCTGCACAGTGGCACTACGTGGAAAGTGATCAAAATCCAGCAGACCATGCCTCCAGAGGCCTCAATGTGTCACAGTTGATAAGTTCAAATTGGTTTACTGGACCCAAGTTCTTGTGGAAAAAAGAGATAGTCATGCCAACGTCAATTCCAGAGCTCCTGGTCGGAGATCCTGAAGTCAAAATGACACAGGTACTGCAAACAGACTTAAAAAGCGAAGGACATTTTTTGGAGAGATTTAATCGGTTCTTAAAATGGCATACAGCACTGAATGTTGTTGCTCGGATCCAGCGACTAGCAAAGGGAGATGAATCACAGAAGCCTATAAATGTTGAGGACTTCATGAAAGCCAGTGTTGTGCTTATTAAATTGGCACAAAAGGATGCCTTCGAAGGAGAAATGTAAACACTAAGTCATGGCAAACTGCCAAATAACCATCAGTTGTTTCAGCTCGACCCAGTGTTACACGATGGTGTTCTCAGAGTAGGGGGGCGTTTAAAGAAAGCCTGCTCACCCCTCGACTTGAGGCATCCTATAATCCTCCCAAAAGATGGTGTAGTTACACGTCTAGTTTTTGGTCACTGCCATGAGAAAACTCAACACCAAGGCAGAGGGCAAACCCTTAATGAACTGAGAGCTAATGGTTACTGGATTGTTGGTGGCAGTAAAGTTGTAGCCAACTACATCAAGCAGTGCGTAATGTGCAGAAGAGCACGTAGGCCATCAGAAACACAGAGGATGGCAGACCTACCTGCAAACCGTGTTGATCCCTCGCCACCATTCTCCTTTTGTGGCATGGATTGTTTAGGGCCATTTCACACAAAACAAGGCTGTAAACAACACAAGAGATATGGCCTCATATTCACCTGTCTCCCCTCTAGAGCAATTCACATAGAACTGCTGGAAGACCTAACCACTGATGCCTTCATAAATGCCCTGCGGTGTTTCATAGCAATTCGTGGTGCTGTAAGAGAAATCAGGTCGGATCGAGGCACAAATTTTGTCGGGGCGAAGAACAAACTGACAAAGGGCGCTGAATGAATTGGACAAAGAGAGACTGACTGCTTACCTAGCCCAAAAACAATGTGACATCACATTTAATGTGCCTCTGATGCCAGTCACATGGGGGGAATTTGGGAAAGGCAGATCAGGACAATCAGGAGCGTCTTAAGCTGGGTCCTTTCTCAAAGTGTGGGCAGACTAGATAATGCTTCCTTAAGAACATTCTTCTATGAAGCCATGTCCATCATAAATAGCCGCCCACTTACCACCAATACCATTAATGATCCAAAGAGCCTAGAGCCTCTTACCCCGAACCATTTGCTCACCATGAAAGCTTCTGTCCCGCTGCCACCACCAGGAAAATTCGTAGCGGAAGACCTGTATTCCAGGAAAAGATGGTGCAGAGTCCAGTATTTGACAGAGCAATTCTGGGCCAGATGTAGAAAAGAGTATTTGGCAAACATCACACTCAGACAGCGCTGGCATTTGGCGAAAGGAAATGTAAAGATCGGAGACGTTGTCATTCTCCAAGAGGAAGGAATTCCACGCAATGAATGGAAACTAGGAAGAGTGCTTGATGTTTGTAAGGATGAAGATGGATTGGTGCGAAAGGCCACAATACAATTAGGAGAAAGAAAGCTAGTTAAAGAAGGCAAAAGGCACAATCACGTTTCTATTCTTGAACGTCCTATTCATAAGTTAGTTGTGCTTGTAGAAAACAACTAAATTCTGTTTCAAAAATCTCTTAAGTTCACGATAATGCAAAGAATTTTAAGTATTAATTTGATGTAATCAAATTGGAGAAAACGCCATTAATTGATTTCTGATATTGGGATATGGAAATTACTAGATTTATTCAAATATTACATGATGTTCATCATAAATCATAGTAATTTGGTGGGAGTGTAAATGTCTCAAGACATGTTAAAATGATTTTTGTTGACTACATGTTTAATAAGTTCATGCAGATTTAAAAAATGTAATGTTTCAAAGAGAGTTGTTGATTTAAAATAGTTTAAACTGTGTTTGAAAAGTAAGCTCTCTTGTGTGTAATGTTCCTTTAATGCAACGTAATGCGTCACGTGACTCAGACGAGAGCAGGACTGTGGAACTGTGGGTCAGAGAGTAATATGGACGCGAACAGGCTGTTACACGTGCGGCTTCTTCAAAACGTATAAACTCTGCATATGGTCCAAGAGGCGCACACGGTATTTGTTTGTGTTTGTTTCTTGTTATATTTTGTGTTATAGAGTTTATGTGCTTTCACGTGTGTAATGTAATGTGTTCTGCTTTGTAACAATATGTAATGATGTGGTGAATGGGACTAATTGTTGAAGGATTGTGATTTGTGAAAGTGAATAATGACTGAGAGATGTGGTTAAGTAGTTTATGTCTTTATTTTTTGTAGTTTTCACGGTGTCTTTCATAGACCGTGGCATCTTCAGAAACCACAGTGAGAGAGAGAGAGAGAGCAAAATAAAACATCTAAAAGACATCTGTATGACTCGTGGCCGTTATTTATTGGATCAGTGCAGCTACAGATATAATGACTTTTATACTTTACCAACTGTATATTTTGTCCCCTAACCCTCACCCTTCCCCCTAAATTTAACCCTCACAATAGGGCTGGGCGATATGGCAAAAAAGTAAACTCGACAGTTTTTTTCTATATTGATCGATAACGATATTTATTTCGATATATATTTAATAAAAAAACTGTATTTAAAAGAATATATTTTAAATACAGTTTATTAACAGAAGTTAACCTTTAACCAGTTAAAATTCAATTAAATTAATGCACTGTTGCAACACAGAGGATATTAGGCCATAAACAACATGTACCGGTTCATTCAGTCTCATTTTGACTCAATTGACTCGTTAAGTAAAGGGAGTGTTCATTCAGTACATTCAACCAATGAAAGGGCTCCGTTACTGTGTCCATTCGAACGCTATTGGCTCAGCACCTGCGCACATATAACGCTGCAATAATGTCTTGCTCGAGTAGTGGGTTTTATTCAATGCATTCAGTGAACCTTAAAGACATCTCACATAAACTGTAGTACATTTCTTTAATCATGCAAGCATCTTACACACAAGGTTCAATATTTTAATGTGCACACAAACTCACTTCATTACATCTCTAATCTGTACAGGGCAGCGCTGGTTTGTTTCATATGCACCAGCTCATGTTAGCAGGTATGTTAACGATGGATATAAAAACGTTTGTGCTTGAGTTTCGAAGTAACTCGCTTGCAATACGCCCTTTTCACAATGACGTCATTTAACTTCCGCCTTTTTGCAAAGCAGTGTATCATAACATCCGTCTTGCAACAAAACAAGAAGAACAAGAAGAAGAACTTCCGTTTTGCCGTCGCGCTGGAATTTAACAACAGTGAGAAAAAAAACTGACAGAACACGTATTCAAGTACTTATCCTAGCACCTTCGCTAACACAAAAAGAAAACAAAACACTTACCTTCATAATCAAACAGGTACTGTTCAACGAAGAATTTGTATCCTTTCTCTAGCTTTGATCTTGTCGTTAGCGAAAATTTGTCTGCAAGACGTTGTACATCATCTAGACGTATTTGTGGCAGATGTGCAAGCCACTTGGTAAACTGCATTCTGAGGCGCTAGCGGAAGTAACTTCTTCTTGAGTTTTACTGGCGGTTGGCAAATCAGCTTATAGGTGCATTACCGCCACCTTATGAACTGGAGTGCTAGCGGAAGTAATGATACACTGCTTCGCGGCAGAACGGAAGATGCGTGACGTCATGTGAAAAGGGCGTATTGTGCCTCAAGTTTGTTTTGTTTAACCGGTGATTGCGAAAAAAATAAGACACTTGATAAACCGCGTGATGACAACTCGAGGTTAGTTTCACCTTTGTTTCCGCTTCCAGTAATGTTTTCCTCCTCATGTCGAGTTTTCTTTGCCAAGTGCAGTATGAAATGGACTAGTGATGGGAAGTTTGGATCATTTTACTGACTGGGATCTTTGAGTCTCGTTCAGCAAAATGAACGAATCTTTTTTCGAGTCATATCGTTCATTTCGTTCATTTTAGCAAAATATAATTAAAATGTTACATGTTACTTTCCTAACACATCTACTACTTATGCAAATGTTGATCACATTACAAACAATACAAAACTATAATGCTATAAGAAACAGAAAAGATTAATTCATTGTTTACCTGGGTCTTTAGTCTATGATTAGCTCCACACCACTTATCTGACAAGTCCTCGGGTTTGACTCCTTCGTTCATCACGTGACAGCGTCGTAAGCTAAACCAATGCAGTCAGAGCCGGAAAGAGAATTGATTAGTTCACCTCTCTAGTCCTCGGGTTTGACTCCTTCGTTCATCACGTGACAGCATCGTAAGCTAAACCAATGCAGTCAGAGCCGGAAAGAGAATTGATTAGTTCACCTCTCGAGTCTTCGGGTTTGAATCGTTCGTTCATCACGTGACAGCGTCGTAAGCTAAACCAATGCAGTCTGAGCCGGAAAGAGAATTGATTAGTTCACCTCTCGAGTCTTCGGGTTTGAATCGTTCGTTCTTCTTGAATTCCAGTACAGGACCCATAGAATGTTGCGCAATGCGCATGCACGACTGAACGAATCACTCCCTAAGACGACTCGTTCTTCCCGAGTCACATTAAAGATTCGTTCGTTCAAGAACGACCCATCACTAAAATGGACTTTGTACATTGACGCGCATGATAAAAGCTGCACGCTGACTGACTGTTGTTGCGTTTATTTCTGCGTTCTGTTAGACTGTAAGATTAATCCATATCGAGTCAAAATGCCAATAGTTTATCATCGTTTTTGAAATACATTCTATCGCAATTCGATATGATATCGTTTATCGGCACAGCCCTACCTCACGATAGAGATATTTAGGTGACATCTGAGAGATTTCCAGGCCTCCTCATAGACATCAAGGTGTCAGTTTTTGCCAAGGTCCAGAAAAGTACTAAAGACGTCGTTAAATTGTTCCATCCACGCATAGTGGCTCAGTTGAATTTTTTTGAAGCGACGAGAATGATTTATGTGCGAAAAACAAACCAAAATACCGACTTTAATCAATATACTGTATTCTCCTCTGTCTTGTCAGTGTATGGCGCGCGTTCACGAGAGCACTTCTTCGTCAAAATTTATTCTGGCTATTGTATATAGGCCTCCAGGGCACCACACAGATTTTATTAAAGAATTTGGTGGGTTCTTATCAGAACTAGTACTAGCTGCAGATAAGAGTCCTTGTCGTTGGTGACTTTAACATCCATGTAGATAACGATACAGAATCCTTAGGAATGGCTTTCAAAGACACTCTTAACTCCATGGGCGTTAGTCAATATGTGTCAGGACCCACTCACCATCGTAATCATACTTTAGATTTAATACTGTTTTACGGTATAAATGTGGACAACGTTAAAATCCTTCAGCAGAGTGAAGACATTTCGGATCATTATCTGGTATTATGTTTGCTTCACTGGCCTACGGCTGCAAATAAAACTCATTGTTACAAATATGGTATAACAATAACTACCAATGATGTGTTTCTCGATAATCTGCCTGAATTGTCTCAAATCTCTAGCATGAGAAATAACGTTGAAGATCTTGACATTACCATTGAAAATTTTAACTCCACCTTCTCTGAAACGCTAGACACGGTTGCTCTATGTTTAAAGAAGATTAAAAATGGCAGCCCAACACCATGGTATAATGTACACTAGGGATGCACCGAAATGAAAATTCTTGGCCGAAGCCGAACATGATGTGAAACTCTTGGCCGAAGGCCAAATAATACCGAACACCGAACATGGTTTTTTGCATTTCTTCTATTTATTAAGGTATATTTTTCACTATTGCACAAACTGAATAGTCAAGATGTGCTTTTTATAATTTGTCTTGCTTTTCAATAAAATACAATACAACTTAATATAAAATTGAGCAAAACAAAGTAAATTCAAACAAAAAATTGAGCCCTCTCCCTTCATGAATAGCCTATATTAATTAGGCCTATAACTGACTGCTAAAAGAATATAATGTAAGTTACTCTGTACCCCTACAACAAAACATTTCATTAAAAACTGTCATTCCACATTAGGCCTATAAGCTAAAAATACGAATAAACTAAAACTGTTGGATTATTATAGGCTACATTGCAAAATGATTTGAGAAAAAAAAACATCCAATGCAAGCAATTCTGACTGATGCTGACTGACAACCATTTCAGTTCACGTCTCTCCTCCAAACTCCGCCCACAAAAGATGACTGTCACTGTTCTCTCAGAAGGTGCACAGAACATACTTTGACAAGTTGTTTAGTACAGGGAACTGTACGCGACCACTGTATGATGTCAAAGGATGTCGCGAGTGGCGGGGCTACTGTCAAACCGCCCGCTTCCGTCTGAAGTAAAGTTACCGACTGGTAAAGACGCTTTCATTCGGAAATTTACTTCCGTGTGGCAAGTCCCGTGCTGTGTCTTTCTCTGACATTTTAAAATGCTTCACACACACGCACGCACACACACATACACAAATGTCAAAATGTTTGCGGCAGTAATAAAGCGCACGCGTGTCTCTCTCTCTCTCTCTCTCTCTCTCTCTCTCTCTCTCTCTCTGCGCTGGTTGCTGCTTGATCATATCACGAGTCATGTTCGGTTAAATGTATTCGGCCATTTCACATATTCGGCCGAACACCGAACTTGAGTTTTTTTTTGCTATTTTCGGCCGAACATTTTCGGTGGCCGAACATTTGGTGCATCCCTAATGAACACACTCAGGCTCTAAAGAAAGCAGCCCGAAAAATGGAGCGCAACCTTTAAGAAAACTAAATTAGAGGCATTTCGTACAGCATGGAAGCATAGTATTCGAAAATACAGGAAAGCCCTAAAATGTCTAGATCCGCCTACTTTTCATCACTAATAGAAGAAAACCAGCACAACCCTAGGTTTTTATTTAACACAGTGGCTAAATTAACAAAAAATAAATCGTCAGCGACTTCAGATTCTGGATATCAGCATAACTGTGATGAATTTATGAACCACTTCACAAATAAAATCCAAGATATTAGAGAAAAAAAATATAACAAGAATTATATAACCAGAAGTGAAACCCGCTGAACAAACTAACTACAGCGCCCTTAAGGAGAAATTGCAATTATTTTCTACCGTAGATCATGATGAACTGTCTAAAATCATTAGATCATCTAAATCAACAACATGCATGCTAGACCCTATACCTACAAATCTACTGAAAGAGATGCTCCCAGAAATTTTAGATCCTCTTCTTAGTATTATTAACTCATCTCTGACATTAGGACATGTGCCTAAAGCATATAAGGTGGCTGTTATAAGGCCCCTTTTCAATAAACCCCAACTCGACCCTAGAGAACTAGGGAACTACAGGCCTATATCGAATCTACCTTTCATATCTAAAGTTCTGGAAAAAGTAGTTTCAACTCAATTATGCTCCTTCCTCCAAAGGAATGACATCAATGAAGAATTCCAGTCTGGATTTAGAGCATGTCACAGTACAGAGACTGCTTTGATCAGAGTTACAAATGATCTGCTATTGGCGTCTGACCGAGGTTGTATCTCGGTATTGGTGCTGCTAGACCTTAGTGCTCCATTTGACACCATTGACCACAGCACACTCCTACATAGACTCGAAAATTACGTCGGCATTAAGGGAATAGCTTCGAAATGGTTTAAATCTTATTTATCCGACCGTTTTCAATTTGTAGCAATAAACAATGAGGTGTCACGCAAATCGCAAGTCCAGTATGGTGTACCACAGGGCTCAGTCTTAGGGCCTTTGCATTATACATGCTACCTCTAGGAGATATAATAAAGCGACACAAGAGTAAGCTTTCACTGTTATGCTGATGATACTCAACTTTATATTTCCTCGAAGCCTCATGAAACACAGCAGTTCCATCGAATAATGGAATGCATAGTCAATATAAAAAACTGGATGAGTAACAACTTTTTATTACTGAAAGACAAAACAGAAGTGTTACTTATTGGATCGAAAACCGCCATACGTAACAACCAAGAATACTGCTTAACTATTGACGGATGTTCAATAAAACCCTTGGCGTTCTATTCGATAGTAATCTGTCATTTGAGAGCCATGTCGCCAACACCTGTAAAATTGCGTTTTTCCATTTTAAGAATATATCTAAACTACGTCATATGCTGTCAATGTCAGATGCAAAGAAGTTAATTCATGCATTCATGACATCAAGACTAGATTACTGTAATGCATTGTTAGGTGGTTGCCCTGCAGGCATATTACAAAACTCCAACTGGTCCAAAACGCGGCAGCTCAAGTTCTTACACGTACAAAAAAGTATGAAAATATTAGCCCGGTTCTGTCAACCTTGCACTGGTTACCTATAAAGCATCGCATTAACTTTAAAATCTTGCTTATTACCTATAAAGCCCTACATGGTTTAGCTCCTCAGTACTTAAGTGTGCTCCTCTTGTATTACAGTCCTTCACGTGCATTACGCTCTTAGGCGTCCTGTCAGTTGGTAATACCTAGAATTTCAAAATCAAGTGCAGGTGGTAGATCCTTTTCCTATCTAGCACCTAAACTTTGGAATAGTCTTCCCTGGATGGACCAATTTAACGATGTCTTTAGTACTTTTCTATGAGGAGGTCACCTAAATATCTCTATTTGTGCTCCGAAGACACCGGAAGTTCTCTAAACATGTTTAATGTCACGTG
This sequence comes from Triplophysa rosa, assembly GCF_024868665.1. Classification (NCBI taxonomy): domain Eukaryota; kingdom Metazoa; phylum Chordata; class Actinopteri; order Cypriniformes; family Nemacheilidae; genus Triplophysa; species Triplophysa rosa. The sequence continues at coordinate 98,108 of NW_026634346.1, read as the reverse complement.
GGTGAGTAAAAAAATCACACAAAGTTGAACTTCCACTTTAAGCTGAGCTTTTTACCACAACTAGGTCTAGTTCTATTTCCAAGTCTAGACCTAATTTAAGATGCTAAGCTCTATGAGATTTCTGCCATCATGCTCACTTTCTGCATTTTTGAGGAGGAGAGTGAAGAATGCGCTGGCAGTGTGTGTGTTACCTTACACCAGCAGAGGGGTTGAGTGTGGAGGGGGAGCGGGGTTTAGAGGGGAAAAGGCACAGTTACATAAGCGTTGTTTTGAAAGCATAGATGCTGCACAACCGCAGCTGTCTGCATACATAAATGCTTAAATAAGTATGTTGACTCAAAATGTTTTCTACTCAAACATAAAATGTTGACATTTAATTCCTTATACTGACGCTTGCATTTTAATCTATACATACAAAATAAAGAGTCAAACAACTATAAATAAGAATAATAAACAATTTTACTGAAATTACTCAGAATTATGTGATATTGAACACAAGATTGATTTTATGTTTTTGTTGTAAAAACAGATAGGAGAAAGTAAAATAGGTCAAATAACAGCACATTAAACAGATCAAAGCTAAAAATAGACAACCGTTGTATGAAACTTTTGAACCTGAACTGGCTAGAGCTGTTACATTGAGATTTTTATCCATGTGAGCAAAGCGTTTTAAAATAATAGCCAACTGCTCTATGTAAGACCAAAGTCCAGTCCTGATCTTTCCTTCACCTGGTGCTATTAAAGATAAGCAAAACAAGAAGGAAAGGAAAGAAACAGCTGGGAATGTGCGCATGAGAGCCTTTCGCAGCCAAGTGTCCCTGCATGTCTCAAGTCTCCCTCTGCAACCTATTTATTTCGTAAACCGAGACAAAACAGATAAATGGAGTGTCCCCTACACACAAACATGGCATCTGTAATAAAGTTTCTTTCGCACATGTGTTTTCTGTTATCACAGTACACACTCACAAAACACACAAATGCCAGGATTGCCATTTTAACCCAGATGAACACTTTGCTGGTCAGCATTATCATGACATTTCCAAATCAGCTTGTGGTTTTCAGCTTCAGTGCCACATGGAAATGTATTTGTGGCTCTTACTTTGCCAAACCAGAGCTGGAGTGATTAAAGATGTAACAAGCGAGAGTTCTGCTGTCCACACCAGCACCAGAGACTGAGCACTCACATAATTTTCTCCCAAGCACGAATCTCGAGGTAGTTGCTTTTATGCCAGCAATTGTACATATTATAGCACCACTCTGCTGTTTTGTACATTGTGAAATGTGTCTAATTTAGAGTTAAACACCCTGAAAGCAAATGTTTTTTACTCAAAATTGGCCATAAAAAACAATGAGAGCAAATTTCCACGAAAAGTACCGCTTTGTTGGTTAAGCCGTGAGCACTCCAGTCATTTCCAAGAAATGTTCTGTGGTGCCTCAGCGACTGAGTGACTTCTTCCACACAACACAATTGCCGTTTAATTTAGTTTTTTCGACATCAATTAATTATGATTATCATGTTTTCAAGTAATCAATTTCTGCACAAATAAACTCAACAACCTCTCTTTGCCTCACATTCTTCAGAGATCAACCGTAACAACACACAATAGAAGTCAATTTCATGACGGTGCTTATAAAATTAGGAAACTGAAAATGAAGTCAGCTTTGGCTCATATTGCATGTGTATGTCTGTGTGCATGATGTGAGAAATCAAGCCGACTTCTGACCAACTTTTTAATGTAAAGATACTTTACAGACTGTATACTTTACAGGTGTTTCCCATGGATCAGTAAGACTTACAGCCTCTATTTGCTTAACCATGAAATGTGGTCTCCTTATTTAAGTTACTATATAAATTTAAATAACTGTGTATACAACTATATTTATAATAACATGACTACATCATCTTACAGTCAAGAGCCATTACAGGAGAAAAGCTTGATACACACAGAGGAGCCTAAAGGATATTTTTGTCACTGGTTGGGGAGATAAACAGTCTTCAGGATCAGTCTGTTCAAATTGCATTTAAGGACAAGTAATATTGTAGCATGGGGTACACAAGGGTTAAACCAGAGTAAGCAGCCGTAAAGCAGACTCAAACCCTCTGTTATCCACTTCGTTACATCAGATTTAGCAGTTAAAATAGAACAAGCTCTCACTACCATGCATGAGTGCGTGTGCGTGTCCAAGATCTCGCATAGACAATAATTGCCGGCACATTAAGCAGATGAGTGAGCATTAGGGAAGAGCCAGAGCAGCATCTACAGACTGGTGTACACAAAAACACACACTGCCCCGGACAGCAGGGGCAATGCCATGTTGCTGGTTAAAATGTAAAGAAGGTAGGAAGCATCAAATTGAGCAATGAACATTTCATAAAGGTCACTTCTGTTTCTATACAAACATTTCAGTGTTCTGAAAAGTCAGAAGAGCCTTTATGTTTCATGCACAGTGTGACTAACTACCAATGTTGTGCAAGTTACTTCCAAACTGTAATACATTACAGATTACTTATTACTGTTATTTAAAAGTAATCCCTTACCTTGCAATATTACTGTCTCAGAATTGTAATACGTTACATGACTCCTGTATTACTTTTGAGTTACTTTCACCAAAATAACTACAGAAGTAGAACTTGACAAAATGTCTTTGTATTTTTGTATTTTCAAAATACAAAAAAACTTTTTGCCAATCAAGCTCTTTATTAGATTGCTGATTTCTTGAATTAACTAGGCAATACAAAAGTAAATGAATTACATTTGTCAGTTCCTACACTAGTTTTAATATATTATTTAAATTGATATTTTTAATGCTCTTTAAGTTGCAAAATGAAAATGCATTCCCCAGATTGATTATATATCGTCGCTGTCGGGCGGAAGGACAAGTAATATTGTAGCATGGGGTACATAAGGGTTATGTCCAAATTTGGTCAATTTCATATTTTTTCACAAATCGATGCTATTGGTCAGTCCCCATGTGGGTCTGTTATTTTTACAAATTATTAACCAATCTAAAGTGTTGAAAATAGCTTGAGAGCAAATCTATTAACTCCATTGGACACTTCAACTGTCTGAGAAGTCTCGTAACTCCACCTCTTCTTCACTCTGCGGGAGACTCTCGGCATTACGTCTCCTGATTGAAAGTTTTTTTAGACAATAACGAGTGAAAATAGTTAGGTTAGATACATTTGAGTAGGTCTGTTTTGTTAAAAATCGATAGCTGTAATGCTTCGGTGCAGAAGGAAGCCCGTGAGCCATGAAGGTAAGTTTGCGAGCAGATTCGGCTAATTTCCACCTATTAGACAGCCTAGTCAGCTCATCGTTTTTTGTATTACATCACTTATAGTTCTTAAAGAGCAGGTTTAATGGTGATTGGTCTTTCTTCATACACTGCGTGTCAGAAACGACACGCCCATTACCACAGTTCTTATCTCAAGAAGGTTTTTGTAAACAAAGACGCTGTGTGTAAAAATGGCATCAGTATTACCATATCACAAGTTTTTTATCTTCATAAACTTATCTTCATAAACCATTCAGACTATTGTTTTCTGTTGATCTTTTTTCATCATAGCTGTGGGAGAACAACAACGGCTCTATCCAAAAGTTGATCATTACTTTGATTATACAGAGAGGAGTAACTGAGCAAGTTAGCGAGAGCTTCCAAAGATAATGTTTTTAAAATAATGACAAGCAAACTGTTTTGTTTGAAGGGGATCGTGACCATAGCTAAACTTTGCACACTTGACAAAACCATAATGTGAGACACGTTAGCAAAGTGCTACCGTGACTAAACGATAAAGGGATACAGTTTGTACAATACTACGACATGTAGAATGATAACAGTCTACAATAACCGCCACATTATTAGGTAAGAGTTGGATTATTAAAACTGTAACACTGTTAATTTATACGTTGTTTACCTGGAAACCAACAGCTGTACTAAATATACAACACGGATTAGCACAATTACTTTAACGTATATTGTAAGCACTCAATTTAACATGTACACATAACGTATTTATCATACTTACAGCTTGTGGTTCTGAGACGCTTGTTAGTCCAAATAAAGTTGGTATTGACTTATCTTTCAGGGTCAAGTGGCTGGCAAGTGGCTGGCCAAGTGGCTGGCAAATCCCGCGTCGGTAAAATGAGCACATTACACAAGGTTGGAATTGTACTGCAGTGGTATCGTGGAAAAAAAATGTAACCACTGATCCTTCACATCGTCATCCTTTGGCAGCGAAAACAAAGTACATTTGCGTTCACAGCACAAAACACAGCGTCCCCTCGACATGTTGTATACGCAACACTACCTGAAGTGCTAGTGGGCAGGTCAGAGTGTTCCCGTTTCGCGGGAAGGCGGGGATTGTGCTGATGCGTACACTGTGATGTATCGATGTTACACTCAAAAGATTCGAAAGCCTAACGATTTGTTTGGGCGGTTCGGAGTCGACTCCTTACTTTGGAAGCCAATATCTTAATTTATCACGGACTTTTTGGATTAACAACTTTGCAGATCGTTAAAATTGAAGGAAAGCTACGTTACACACTGCAATGCCGGCAATTTTATGAGATTCATGAAACCTGCTCTTTAAATCGCATACACACAAATTGGAGCACAGACAAAAAATTACTTGCATGTTTTTTACGATTATTACGTGTCTGTAGACGATAGAACTAGTAGCTACATTGCTAGAACATCTCGTAGAGAATTCTCTGCCTTATCAAGCGGTGAGCTCGCCTGTTGAATGTCTCATAATCACTTTAAGTTGACTTTCTCACACGCGTTTTCATCATGAACACAATCAGTATTTTGATTATTGTCTTTTTTGTCACAATATCTTCACACAATCGTTCAGAAATGGTCGTTTTGTGAGACCACTCTTCAGTAACTGTACAATCACAAACGCGATCCATCCACGTGAAAAAAACACCTGTCTGTACTGTGCTACTTTCGTGCTGGAGGCAGTCTAAGGGGAGAGATTATGCACAAATACATTGCCAAAGTGGAGATCTGCCCTTACGAAAAGTAAGCTTGGTTTCTTATTCATCCAGATTCTGCAGTTTGGGCCGTGACAAATCCGCTGTAACTCGATTCCTGAAGTTACGGAAACGTTGCGCCACAAAAACAGTTTCTGAATGATTATGTTAAGATATTGACTAAGACAACAAATACTGAATGTGTTTATGTTAACGTGTATGTGCAAGCGATTTTAACGGTTTTATCATCTCTGGAATATGTTTTCAACACTTCAAAACAACACATGTAACGAGCGATGCTGGCTCCGCCTTCACACAATGACGCTGCATCGGGGAGAGGGCGTGGCCAGCTCGAAATGCATTTTCAAGTCCACATTGAATTTTGCAACACCCAACGCGCTGTGTGTAAATGAAAATGCAATCCCAAATGTTCAAGCTGTTAATGTTAATGCATTTAGGGAAAATAACATTAGAATTTTCATTTTGCTACAGTTTTGCTTGACTATCTTAAATATATATAATCAATCCAGGGAATGCATTTTCATTTTAATTTTGCAACTTAAAGAGCATTAAAAATATCCATTTGAATAACATATTAAAACTAGTGTAGGAACTGACAAATGTAATTGATGTAATTGACATTTTATTTTCATTTTGCACTTAATGTTGCGCATATGTTATTTAAAATGTATATTTAAGTACACAATTGCATTGTCATTTTACATACTGCATTGCCATTTTGCGTATTGCATTTCAAATTGAAAATAGCAACCAATATGCTTCCATAGTCAGACGCTCGTTCCCCATACTTTCGAGAACGGGTCCCGGTCCTGGAGTAGCCAGGTATTGATCTGAGTATGAATACACATTAAGAATCTCATCAATTAACATTTATCTAGAGGTGGACGGAATGGCCAAAAATCTATTTCACGGAATGAGTAATTTTATTTCACTTTAACGATATATTTCATGAAACAATCTCCCATTATAATTCTATATTTTATACCTCATTTTTCTTAGATTGATTTAACCAATTGATTTATTACAGTTCATTTAAATGCTCACCATAGTTAAAATGTAGGCAAGTTATGAAAATGTACTAAAGATATCAAATTAAGTTCTGATAATCATAATCATAATAATGTATTATTTATTCATATTTATCTTCTGGCTATATCATATGTATACAGTAGGAAGATAGACAACATATATAACAATAAAGTATGAATATGCACAAACAATGAGAGAACAGTATATGACTAGTGTTATAAACTGGTGTTCATGGGGTCTGTACTGTAGGTCTTTATCGCTCTTCACTCTCTATTAGATGAGTAATTTTAGTGTTGCGACTCTCTGTCTTTAGGACCGTTTGTTTATTCTCGGGCTTGTTTTTGCACTGCGAGTCTCTGGTGACTCCTCACGCGTCTCCCAAAACTGGAGGTAGAAGCGCGTCACATCAAAGTGCTCACGCGCTCGCGAGCATCATCGTGCATTTCAACGCAAGTTTCACCTTGGCTCGCCTGAAGTTAAACTTTATAAAACTATTAACAGTGACTTCTGAAATACGTGTTGAGAATGAGCTTTTTTAAATGCTGGTGCAGATCCCTGCACGAGCACTGCGGGTGAGAGAAGCACCGGACTGGAGCGGATCACTAAACTACAGACTGAAAGAAGGTCAAAAGAATGTTTGATATGTTCATTTGTTACGGGTGGATTAATTCATTAGTTTTTTTCAGAATAGCACCTCATTTGCAGAGCGCCGATTTAACCACGCCTACTTATTTACGTTCTGCGGAATACGCCCTTTTCACATGACGTCACGCATCTTCCGTTCTGCTACGAAGCAGTGTATCGTTACTTCCGCTAGCACTCCAGTTCATAAGGTGGCGGTAATGCACCTATAAGCTGGTTTGCCAACCGCCAGTAAAACTCAAGAAGAAGTTACTTCCGCTAGCGCCTCAGAATGGAGTTTACCAAGTCCCTTGCACATCTGCCACAAATACGGCTAGATGATGTACAACGTTGTGACAAGCAGAGTGGGACGAGAGAGATGCTCGTCATCACTCACGTCACCGGCCACGCGCAGTTCCCTCACGGCCCTCGTCCCGCTCTGCTTGTCACAAACGTCTTGCAGACAAATTTTAGCTAACGACAAGATCAAAGCTAGAGAAAGGATACAAATTCTTTGTTGAACAGTACCTGTTTGATTATGAAGGTAAGTGTTTTCTTTTCTTTTTGTGTTAGCGAAGGTGCTAGGATAAGTAGGAATATGTGTTCTGTCAGTTTTTTTCTCACTATTGTTAAATTCCAGCGCGACGGCAAAATGGAAGTTCTGCTTCTTCTTCTTCTTCTTGTTTGTTGCAAGATGGATGTTATGATACACTGCTTTGCGAAAAGGCGGAAGTTAAGTGACGTCATTGTGAAAAGGGCTTATACACGGAATAGAAAAATCTCTTACGGTTGACATTTTATTCCGCGGTAATGGAATATTCCGTCATTCTGCCCAGCCCTACATTTATCCTTAGAATATAAATAAACATTTTGGCGGCCGCAGTACATTATGAAAGTAGCCCCAAAACCCGTGGCTCCATACTTTTTCCCGCAACTGCATTTTCAAAATAGCCCAATTGTGTGGGAAAACCGAGACCCTGGCAACACTGGCGCTAGGGCTTACAGTGAACCGGGCGGGCCAATAGCATCGGACCTCGAGCTCAGAGGCTGAAATCATGCCATGTTACAATACAAAATACAAAGTTCCACCAGCCAGAGGGAGATGAATGACACCACACGCGTCTATTCACGAACAGGAAATAGAACTTACTTGCGGGATTTTTGATTTGTTAATATCTTGCGGGCAAAACGTTTGTTGTAACGCAAGCGTTACTGAACATGTACTGAGTAAAATATTACTGAAAATTAATTAGTAATGCCTTACACTACTGTGTTACATCAAAAAGTAATATGTTACAGTAATGCATTACTTTTGTAACGCATTACTCCCAAAACTGCTAACTACTGGATGCAGTTTTTGATTAAATAAAATACTTCTTATTAATTTATTTAAAAAAGGTTTTAATCTTAATAATTTAATCTTGAAATACAAGATTCCATTAACTGGAAATATTGATCATATCAGTCAGAGGTGCCAATGTAAGAAAAACGGTTTCTGTACCCTAACTTCTCCTCACTGTTAGCATTTGCACAGATACCCGACATAAAATGTCACAGCTCCGAGTCTCAATATTCGTTTAATTGGATTCCCTAATGCATCCCAGGAATCTTGTTCTTCTCAAAATATTCTCTTTACTGTATACATTGCACCATTGATAATATTGTTTATGTAAACTTCATTCAGCTTTGCTTGTACATACTGTACATGCAAGGTTCAAGCTGAGCTAGATTCTTCAGTTGTTTTACAAACTTTCCACAGTTAGTGAACTCAATGACTGTGGTTTCTATGTTCCATATGTGGTTAGTCAGGAATATACTGATGAAATACAGTTTGAAGTCCAAAACCAACGTCAAAGGGAAAATATTCGGCTGCATCACTGAACTCCCTAGCCACAATTGTTTAGGCCTACTTGGTCCATAAATATGCAAGGTTATGATTACCAATTTAATCACAATGTAGGTTAAGATCAAAGTCTAGAGTAAAAATAATGATATGTAAATATCATTATATGTTAAAGGAGCCATTCTTTTGCTGTTTTTGAAGCTATGATTATGTTTTTTGGGTGTTTAACAATGGATGTTCATGTTTCTAGTTTCAAAAAAACACTTTATATTTCACATATTTCAAGTCTATTGTTCACCGCTGTCCCTCTTCTAACAAAACGACTGGATTTCTTCCGGTCTATAAAAAATCCCACCTTCCAAAACGCTCTGATTGGTAAAGCTGACCAGGTCTGTCGTGATTGGTTCCCCGCTTAGAGCGTGTGTCTGAAGATGTCCCACCCATACCATATCAGCGAGCTTACGCTTCTCAGGCTGTTGTGATTGTACCCCTCTCAGTGCACGTGTATTCATAAGCTTTGGCTTTTAGCAATTAACAATAACAATGGCGTCAACTTCACTTCATCAGGTAAGCACATGCGGTTCAATCGAAGTGTAACGGAGGTCTGCTAGTGCATGTGCAAACGTCAATCTTTGTTAGAGATCGGCATTTTTTCCCTACTATGTAAAGGGACATGACACCGGACCGATTGGGTCATTATATTGATTAACACTAATAACAGAAGCGTTAGTTTTGCCTTTTTATATGGGACCTAAATTGGATAATAAAACAAGCAGATTGACTAGGAGACATTTGCAAGCAGGACTTCAAAGGACGTTTCATTGAAGTGTTTTAGAGGTATGCGCACACACACACACACACACACACACACAAAATCAGTGTATTACACATAACAGCTTTCACAGCCGATGTTAAAGTCATGGAAGCTGTTATTTGACCGTTGGTTATCTTAGAATGTGTGTAGCTGAATTCTTATTACCAGCTGTAGGACTGTGATGAAAACAAAAATAATTAATTGCGCAGCTCAATCAAATGTTTACAATCTCTGATAACCAAACACTACTCCAGCGGCTCTTCTTCTTCTCTAAGGAAGGCCTCGCCCCTTTTTTGGCGTATTCCTTTGGGCGGAGGTTTTTCAAAAACTCAGAATAGTGACATCATTTACCCAGGAAGTATAGGGCTGTAGTCCGATTCCAGCCGTTCTCTGTAGTCCTTGAAAAGCGAATTCTGTTAAAGACAATATCTCGCTTGGCATTGAACTTTGAGCTTTAACATTTTGCAGATATTCTTTATGCTCTAACAGCAACATTACACACTAACTAAAGTTTGAAAATTGGCATCACGGGGAATGGCCGTTTTAACATTGATGCAAGTGAATGAATGAATTAATTGATTTAAGAGAAATTTACTGAACTCCAAATGAAAAAAAATCAAAGCAGATTAAAGTGGTTACTTTAATCCCCAATTACGTTCATCCCCAGAATAATTTGGACGGCAGAGGACAGATTACTGTCGAACGGCTTCTCAGTTGAACATAGACAAGGAGTAAACACGTATGTAAAAGTAAGCACAGAACGCGTGTTACAGGTCATCTCACAGTCCCATCAACAGTTCAATCCCAGCAGGAATCCTCGTGACTACAGAATTAAGACAGATGTCAAAATGTGTGATCAGCCAATCAGTGAATGTAGCCTGTTATCCATTTGGGGGTTTATTGACGACAACTGGAAGATCCAGTTTGACCCTTTCATCTTATGGTGTCGTCTCCTTTGCACCCACTCTATAAAACACATTAGTTTTCGTTCCATTTGTAAATCATGCACTAGGCATTAAGTATACATCAATAAAACGTAGTAACTCTTTGCAAACATGACATCTTCACAACCTGTATGCATTTCCGAAAGAAAAAAGATGGAAAATTGCATGCCATATGGCTTGGGCTTTCATTATGCCATCATTACATAATTGCTAGCTAAGTAATAGCACCTTGGACTCTTATTATTGGTTTGCAAAGGTTGCGTCACATGTTGGGTTCAGTCATATCTCCTGGAGCCAAGTAACACACAGGCCTATAATTGCTGCAGGAGTCACGGTCACTGCCCTTTTCTTCTGTTTACTCTTTACTAGTGTACCTGCCATTTCTAGGCCAGGTTGTGTAATATTTGAAATAGTATATAATGCTATAATGCTAATTATGCAAACTTTTTGAAAAGCAATGAGATTGTGAGATTATTTTAGCATGCAGACACTTGAGATGTTCATTTACCAGAATTACGGAGAAAACAATTAATACAATAAACTTTTAATCTGTTCAATTTTACACTACATGCTTATGTTTGCAGGTGTAGGTTGTGTTATATTTGCATATCATTCTCATCTAAACGTCTTGCAAAGTTACTTTGGAAATACTGTATATGCCTAATAGAGACCTAATAAAGAATATTACTTTCCTCAAAGTATGGAGCATGAAAATTTATAGATGTAAAAAGAAACTGTGATATATTCATAAATGTATGGTGGGACGATATACTTATTAATATTTTTCAACAAATTAGTAGGCTGTAACAATAAACTATTAAATAACACGGAATAACAATGTATATAGTGTAACTGGAATTACGTTGTAACTAAACAACTTCCAAAATAAAGATTTTATCAGCTGATTTCTGGAGATGCTTTTTAAACAGTATTGAAGGAGTTCCCATGCTGGGCCTGCTTTTGTTTGTTATATGAAATAATCTAATGCAAAAATAATTATTTTTAATAAAATGTTAGTTTTGTAATGAAAAAAGCTTACGTGTTTTATCGATTATGTTTTTATATTTAAAAACAAACATTTAAGCATACACCTTCAGATCAAAAGATCTGTAAGATCAAGAGAAACATTTTAACCGTGATCCTAAATTTTAAACGGTAGTGTTCATGACTTCATGTAATACGTAATTACATTGAAAACTTGCACGTTCAACTTGTAAACACCGACTCGGTACTTCCGCCTACGTCAAGCGTGACCTTTTCAACGTAATTGTGTATTACGTGACGTCATGAACGCGCATCGCAGAACAGAGCAAGGTGAACATTTGTGTTTATAAAGCACATACATTTTTATTTTTTTTAGAAAATGACAGATCGTTTCGCTAGATAAGACCCTTATTCATCGTCTGGTATCGTTTAAAGCCCTTTGAAGCTGCACCGAAACTGTAATTTTGACTTTCAACCGTTTGGAGTCCATTGAAGTCCACTATATGGAGAAAAATCCTGGAATGTTTTCATCAAAAACCTTAATTTATTTTCGACTAAAGAAACAAATACATAAACATCTTGGATGACATGGGGGTGAGTAAATTATCATGAAAATGTATTTTGAAAGTGAACTACTCCTTTAACTGTTTGCGCAAGTTGATCTCTAAACGATAACATGCGCTCCTAGGGTGGCATTGTGGATAAGGAAGAAGTTGAAATTCAGTAACAGTCCTTCCCTTCTTTAACACTAAAGCAAAGGAGGCCCCTCTGTCCAACTCGGGGGCCTCAGGGAAAACACTGTGCTATTATTTCAACAACACCAGCAACTGTAGAATCCAAAGACTTTACCACTTAACAAATATTAATTTCGTGGGAAAGACCGGATTTGCAAATTGCACGTGTGTTCTCTTCAACATATAGACAAATTTACAGAAATTGATAATAAACGCAGCTGCAGAAGCTGTAATAAATTGCCACGTTAACACGTTAGTTCCCCACTCTGTTGAGAAGCTATATCACTGTTACACAGCACTGCTTGATGCTTATTTTCTAGACTTACTCTTGCATTGAAGTTCCACCATCGCTTGAAACCATTCCTCCTGGTCTGTCTCATTCTCCGCCGCAACAACAAAACTCTCAGCCCGTGTGTACAGCGCGATCATGTGTTTATTCTTGGAGTCGACTCGTTTGTTGATGTTGAAGCACGTCTCAAGTGCCAGAGCCTTTTTGGGCAAGGGAGCTTTACCCTTAAATTTCTTCTCACTCTCGTAGTATTCGAGACGGGCCGGGCCGCGCTCAGAGGCCGTCCGTAACACGAAGTACCGCCGGTGCATGGATTTCTGCTTGCGGAGATAGCCGCTCTTACGGACGTCCTCGGTGCTGCTCTGCGGTTCGGTCTGGTTCTCCATGGTTCGGTGTCTTTCGCTACAGCGCGGAAAATAAAAGTTTTCAGCCTTAAAAATAGCGAACCACAACTAATGTAACCTCCGTCGTCTTCTGTTCCTCTGCAAAATGCATGTGCGTAAAAGTCGCAACAATCAGTTTCTTTCCAAAAATAATGTCATTTTTTTGGAAAGCCGAATGGGTGAGCGCGTAGTCCACGGCCGCGCACACATGGGCACACGCGGTTCGCTGTGCAAGAAATAGCGCAACTACTACGGTTTAAAAGAAGCTTTAAGAGTTCAGTAATCTTTTTACAGTAACATACAGTAGACAGCTCGCCGTCACCCCTCCTCTCCTTCACAGCGAACAGCGCTACTGTGAAGCTGTCTGTCACTCATCAGTCCTCTGTAGTTTATGCGTCTGTGTGTGTTTGAGGGCGGAGAGGTTATAGCTGTAGAACACGAAGCTGCCAACCAGAATCAGGTTTCATTCGCTTCTGGACTGTTCTGACTCAATACTGCTTGAACAAACGTTATTTCTTAAGCCTTATTACATTGTTATCTGATCGCGGACAATTGATAGGAATGACTGTATAACCAAAAGGTTTATTTTTAAAAAGAACTCTGTACATTGTTTTATGTCATTAAAATGTTGTGATAAATTTCATCAGCTAGCTAGGGGAACGTTTTTCTATAATGTACGTGTAAGTCTCCGTTATTTTAGGGGCTAAGGAATTTTGATTGCGTACTGAAATGGCATAACAATGGCGCCATCTGATGGAAAAATTGGTACATTGCAGGTAAGTATTATATAACATTTAGGTTAAGCTGGTAGACCATATATGAGACCTGTCATTTTTCCCCTGTGAAGTATTTAAACGATTGCAATCTGTTATTTCTTACTTCATCTGTTCTGTTTAAAGTCATATCTTTGGTATGAGGTGGGAATATTAGAACTTGAAAGGGAGAACAAAAATGAGATAAAATTAAAAATCAGATAATATGTCATGATTCTGCCTCATGTTGTCATGTCTTTCTTGATCTTATGGCATAATCACGGCAGGATCCCCTGTTTAATGTGCAGAGAAGCATTTTGGCCCACTTGGCTTTCCACAGGCTCTCTCCAGGTCTCGTCTTTGTCCCCGCCCTCTTGTATCCCTCGTTATTGATTGTTAATTAGTTCATGCCAGGCACCTGTCCCTTCTTGATTTCCTTCCCTTTAAATAGTCCTCATGTCTATTGTGCCTTGTGCTCCATTGTATTCATGTATGGTGTGCTTACCTATACACTTGTGTGCTTACCTACTATACACTTCTGTGCTTACCTACTATACACTTGTGTGCTTACCTACTATACACTTGTGTGCTTACCTACTATACACTTGTGTGCTTACCTACTATACACTTGTGTGCTTACCTACTATACACTTGTGTGCCTACCTACTATACACTTGTGTGCAGGGGCGTAGCCAAAACTTTTTTTTAGAGGTGGCCAGGTAATACCCAGTGATTTTATTAGGGTGACCAAAAAATCCTTACAGACAGAAATTCTTTAACTTCTACTCTAATTTACACCAATTCTTCATTACACATAGTTTGCTGGTCAAAAACATACACAAAGAACGTAAAGTAAACAATTTATTTGCAATGCTTTCATGTGCTAACATTATTTTAAAATAATTTTCTACCTATCATTTGCAGTAAGTTAAAATAAACATTTAATAAACATAACATTTATTAAGTAAGTTAATAAACATTGCAGTACCCCAACTTAAACTTTTGCGAAAACATAATGAATGAATGAAATCCAGTTAAACAAGACTGATTTTACTGACCTGGAGCCGGCTGCACCAGCTGTGCATAAGTTACAACTTAGCCTACTGTAGTTTTGACTTAAACGGTATTTTTGAGTTGCACCATTCAACTTAGTTGAAGCGTAATGTTATGTATAAACTAAATATTTACCGTAGCCTCCTAACGGAATAAGCTCTTGTTTCACTCGACATTCTTCAATGATTTACACACATGATAATGCTGACATTTACAGTCACTTACCTTTTAAAATAGAGAACATTATGTGATGACATTTAATTGTTGACTGCTCTAACACGAACTGTCCTAGCGCGCCTCTGTGTGTGTATATCTGCCTGTGTTGTGCACGTCAAAATGAAATAATCTTCTTTTTATTTAATTGGCGGTTGGCAGTAAAATGAAATCACCCATATTGCATGTCATTTATTATTGCATTAAGTAGGCTGTATTGTTTTAAACAGCATTTGTTTATTAATCTACTTTTAAATATGTTATTCATGAAAGGTAGTATTCTATATACTGTTTTTACCATTATTGTGTGAGGTAAAATAAGTTTAAATCAAGAATGTTTTGAAATTCACAACATCTCAACACAACTTTTTCTCACGAATTTAATCTATTGGACTGTTGAAGGTAAACGCGGCAGCTCGAGTTCTTACACGTACAAAAAAGTATGAACATATTAGCCCGGTTCTGTCAACCTTGCACTGGTTACCTATAAAGCATTGTGTTAACTTTAAAATCTTGCTCATTACCTATAAAGCCCTACATGGTTTAGCTCCTCAATACTTGAATGAACTCCTTTTGTATTACAGTCCTTCACGTGCATTACGCTCTCAGGCGTCCTGTCAGTTGGTAATACCTAGAATTTCAAAATCAAGTGCAGGTGGTAGATCCTTTCCCTATCTAGCACCTAAACTTTGGAATAGTCTTCCATGCACTGTCCGGGAGGCAGACATTTTCGACTGAGAAGAGGTTGCTGGGACCTCTAGGGTTTGCGGATATGGTCAGGTACGTGGTCAACCGGGACGATCCCGGGAGTGAGGTCCCAGTCGGAACTCCCGCCCCGCGATTGGTCGTACCAGAAGACCTCGTCCTGGCTGCCGTCACCCGGGGGGACTCAGTACCCTCTGGCTTGAGCTCCACGGCCCCCGGTCCTCCTGGTGGCGCCCATGGCAAGCAGGGGAGGAGAGATTCGGGAACGACGTCTGCGGACTCCTCCGACGTGGAACTCCCTCCGTCCTCCATGGTTCCGACCAAGTCGGCCACGGGCCCGGTGGTCCGGAAAAAGGGGGAGAGGCATTGCAGAGGAGCGTCCAGGCCGGTGCAGCCAGCGTCCCAGCCGGCGATGCAGCCGGCCTCCAATCCGGTGCAGCCAGCGATCCAGCTGGCGATCCAGCCGGTGTCCAGTCCGATGTCCTGTCCAGTGCAGCTGGCGTCCAGTCCGGTGTCCAATCCAGTGCTTCCGGTGTCCAGTCCGGTGCAGCCGGTGTCCAGTTCAGCGGTGCAGCCGACGTCCCGGCCTTCCAGACAGATTTTTTATATATTTTTAATGTATAGTTGTGTATATATTTAAGTGAAATTTTATGTGGTTTATGTGGTTGCCAAATAAAAATGGGCAACCAGTTTTCAGTTAAAATGGGGTCCGATTTGACTTGTTAACAATGTGCATATATAAATGTGTATTGACAAAGTTTATTTTTACAGAATAAAATCCAAATAAAAAGAACAAACGACAGTAGCTACATCTGTATCATGTGGAATATTTTATTGGTCATAATTGCTCAGTTGTGTTTAATTTAAGTATTCTCATATTGTTTCATTTTATTGATTTCTTAAGAGAAATAAAAATAGAAACAAATGAGACAGTTGCTCAAATTGCATGTGACAATTGTGGCATTTGTTAGATTTCTGTATCTTTTTCTTATAAGAAATATCTGAGATGCATGAGAATTAAGGAGGTTAATTTTTTTTCTTCATTGATGTGTAGAAATAACTGAGCTATTAAAGAGAAATCATCTTTATTTTTTGCTTATGGGTAAATACTGTTTTCTAATGTGACCTAATGCTTTCTAATGTTAACATAACTTTATCATTACAATATTGTCCTACTATATATTGTCACACTATATTTGATCCTCACTTAATTTGATGCTGTAGGTTTTTAGATAATAACCAAAAAGTGGTCCATTTTAGTTGATCTTATCCTACACAAATAAGAGAACAGAGCATATTAGATACCACCCTTAACCACCCTTAGATGTTAGGCCATTTTTAATGCCTTTTCATTTTTATCAGTTAACTATTATTTGTCCTGTGGTTTGGCAAGTAATAAAATGGAATCTAAGTACTTATTACACTGCAGGACATATCATGTCAATCAGTAATTGCAACTATATTATTATAAACTATGATGATTCGGACATAAAAATTAGACTAGGTCACGTTGGCTGAAATGAATATTTTTTTTAATTTATACTTGAAAGCCCTAATGTTCATAGAGTGCATATACATTCATAATGCGATATTGATCTTCACAGAAAAATATAAATGATGCTGTTTGTTTTAAAAAGATATTGCATTAAAATCCAAAAGCAGCAAATTCAATTTGATTTGCATCACATAGACAGAAACACATTGACACAACAGTTAGCTTTATGTATATGGATACAGCTCAATACAAGACCATTCTATATAATCCGTTTTCAAATAAACAATCTCTACATTATACAGGATGCATGACAGTATTAGACAGTTTTTGGTCCATACACTTATCCCTCATAATAACTGAAATTGCAGTACATTCAGCAGCTTCCCGCTCTTGTGAAGCGCATGCAGTCCGACAATACACACACAATTACATTAAAAACATGTAAAGAAAAACATCAACGTCAAAATAAATAGAAATAAACCCGGCATAGATACACAGACAGATAAGTGAGGGAACGTCTACGTCATTTATGCCGTCTCATTAACATGCAACTGGATCATAAAAACCAAATTAGCAAAAATGCATTACTGACATAATCCAAAGCTTAAATATGCTACTGTTTTTGTTATGTCAACCTCATTGTTTGCTGAAGTAAGACACTCAGGCGATTAGGGAAATGTTGGCACAAGGAGCTCTATCATTTGGCAGTAACTGAAAGTTAAAGCAGTGGCTTGTGTGTGTGTTTAATTGATAATAGTTCTAATAAACAACTTTTCACCTGAGTTTCTCCTGCTATCAGAAAACATTCCGATATTTGGCAAAACCCACACACACAAACACACACGCATATACAGCTTTATTTTCTAGCATCTGGTACAAAAAGAGCACACACACACACACAAAGCTTGTACAAACAATAACATGTACAATATATGATAACAAACACCCACCCCGTTGAACATACATGAACAGACAGACAGACATATACAATAAACTCAAAAGTCAAAAATCAGACAGGTGTTGGGTGTTGTTATTATCTGGTTGAGCCCCCTCTGGTTCAGGATCAGATGAAGGGGTTCAACGAAGCTCCTCTGCTAGGGTAAACATTCCCCTAGGAAAAGTCAAGAAAAAGTTAAATACTCCCATAACTACCCTTCCCAAAAACACACACACGTTGTTTTTATATATTGTAGGGACTTTCCATAAACATAATGACACACAAACACACACACACTTGTTTAGTGCTTATACAAACATGGTATAGAAAACATAATTTATTAAATGTAATTTAATCATGAAATTGCCAAGCAAACTAACTATGACCTGCGAATTGTTTATATTACCTAGACACAGGGTTATTTAGCACACAGTCCTGAGTTAGTACACTGGTAAAGATCTTGCTTACAGTAAAAGGGTTGACAGACATTGGTCGTGGGACTTTGGGCTTGGACTCAGGCACAGGAAACGAGTTAAAACCTACAAACAAATTGGATGAAATCAACATATTTCATTTCAAATATGCACACATTTTTTCTAAGTTTTTGTAGCAAATTAGTTGAATCAGCTTTTTTTTCGTGGACTGCCCTTAACTTCTGGTACACATTCGCAAATAATAGAGTGCATGTAGATTTCTGATAACAAGCAAAAGAAACCGAACCGTTACTTGGCCCTACTTGTCTCTCCAATATTTTGAATTTAGACTGCAATACCAAGCTCAACCGCTAGATGTCAATGTCCCATACGGTTTCTTTAAATGCAACAAAACTACAGGACCCATTCAACAAATTGTTTAATCAATAATAATTATTAACATACAACAAAATTCAACAAATCGTTTATTTAATACAATTATTATACAATAAAATTATAATATAAATAAATATTAACATAAATAGTTACATTATTATACACTAGCCAGACCGATAAACGTACACAGACCGGAAGTTAACTGCAGTCCAGGCGCGCATGTCCGATTAATCTATATAAAGAGACGGACGTGGCATTGAGAAGCCCTGGCCATTGTCTTTCTTAAGTGCTAATTCCTGGCTTAATATTTTAATTGATTAGTGAAGTATTTTAAGGACAAGGGGTTCGCTGCCATTAAGCCAATTTAAAGATTTACGTAAGCTTGCTATACTCACCATTGGCTTCCTGGTTACTAGACTGTTGGTGTGAGAAAGCACTTTGGGTGGTGGGAGCAGGAAAAGAGACAGACTGGTGAAACACAGTTGAGGAGGAGGTGTCATCTGTCAATCAAATGCAGATTAAAATGTTCAAATCAATCTCAAACCTGAGATGTCCTCAAGAAACTTACAAAGACTTCATTCTCAAACGTGTGTGCTCGTCTTACCTACTCTAATGTAAACTTGTGTTTCCATCTTGACGTGTAACTATATTAGTTATTGCATACCTGTACTGCATGTGTTTTTAATTACTTAGTGTCCAAGTTAATACAAAATACTTTATAAATAAATACATGACTTCATCCTCCTATATGTCTAACTAACCACTCTCACTGTTTGCGTTGGCATAGTGTTTAGATTTTGTAGGAGTACGTATTTTGTTTGATTTATTATGAGTAGGGTCTAGTTGTTCTGCACAGGAAGACAAACATTTCCAATTAACAAATTCATCGCTTTATGGATTAAGTTCCTTTAAAGCCAAGCACACGCCGTCAGATTTATAGTATTGCAACAATGTTTCCTTCATAATAAACAACTAAGGGTTTGTGACCAAGAATCAAATTAATGTTGACAAAGTCAATAGAAGAACATGGTGTGTAAAGTTTCAGAGAGAATATTGCTGATCTAGCATAAACTTTTCTTTCCATAAATGTGGAAATCATACAATTGCAAAAAATTCCTCTCTTGTTTCGAGTCTTCCTGTTCTCTGAAAGCCAAATCATGAACAGGGCAGGAGCACAAACTTCTTACCTGTGGCTGTGCTTTTGAAGGGGTTACTGGGAGAGAGAACAGGCTGGGTGCAACTGGCTGTAGAACTGAAAGGGTTTGGGAAATCTGAATCAGGAAGAAAAAAGAGAATGTCTTACTGCACAGAAGGCCTGTCATTAGCACCAAATGCATGTTGGATCTTAGTCTTCTTTTGATTTAATTATTGTGAATTTACAGACATTTACAGCCTACAGACTTTCTTTGGTCAGAGAATATCTGAGGTCACACTGTATGATCTTATATACTGTATGTTCCACACAGAGCTGAGACAAATATAGTTAAGTATAAAGAAATAAACTTTTATTTGTATAGTTTCAAGAAGCAGCTTAAAGTCACCATGAAACGGAAGTTGCAATTGACTTCTTTTCTTTTCCTTTGGTGAGGTGCTGCTGATAATGCCCTTTGTATGGTTCCCATCAATGTGACACATCGTCAGTTGTGCACCTCAGCCTCATTGGGTGTTTCGGCCCTTTATCACAAGACACCCAAGCCAGGCCCACCACAGGTTGATCAGACCTGGGTGTGTGTCGCATTGTTACAAGGTCATCTGGCAGCCCATGCTGTGTCCATCCGCCTAAACCACAGCCATTGGCTTCTTCTTTCTGCACCAATGGTGAGTTCTTGATTATCCTCCACTGGACCTGTCCTCTGAGAGTGACCTATTTGTCAGCTATGGTGACCTCAGCATTTAAACCGTCCAGTGAGTAGTGAACTCACGCACTGCAAGTCGTGAACACATATACATCCGGAGCAGTGGGCAGCTATCACTGCAGCTCAAGGGCACATCAGTCATTACCCTCCGGCCCCTGAGAATCGAACCGGCAACCTTCTGGTCACGAGTCCGACTCTCTAACCATTAGGCCACGACTACCCACACCGTTAATGCGTGCTCAGTGCCCCCGGTCCCGTATGGCATAACATTAGAACACATTACCAAAATCAATGCAATCATGCGTGCCAATCCGTTGGCTAAGGCTGTTATAGTCCCACTGGCACCGTTAATGTATGCTCAGTGCCGCCGGTCCTGTATGGCAACACTTCCGCTGTTCATCCCCGATCTTCAGCCTCCGCTGCCAAGTTGGCATACCAGAGATTCTTTCTTTCAAATGCTTCGTTAATAGCCTCTTCCCAAGGTATAGTTGTAACAAGGTTCAATAATACCGGAAGAAAGGAGTCGGGGTCGACGTGGCTGGGAAACCGAGGTCAGACTTTATTAACAACAAATCTTAATGGTGCTGCTGAACCATAACAAAAACACTGTAAACTTCTTCAGTAAGCACTCTCAATATTCCAATCCTGGACGCAACGTCTCAGCGGCTTCCTCTCAGCAACATTTTCTCGGTTCCCAGCCAGTCTCTCTCTGCCTCCCGTCTCTTGTTGTCCGGCTTTTAACCGTCTCCTCGCCAAATACTACAATGAGAAGCAGGTGTTTTTAATATGCGCTTGATCTGCTTACTGTTCTTCTCCCGGCTCTCCCTCTCGGTGCAGACTGTGCTGAACCACGCCCCCCTTGCCACAATAGTCATCTCAACTATGAGGACTGTCCTACTGGAGCTGGACCACAGAACCATGTCCGGCCGCAGGTTGGTCGCTGCGGTTTCCAAGGGGAAAGTAAGTCTGTGGTTTAAATCAACTCGCATTTCCCAATCCCTGGCTATACTCAGCAGACCTGAATCTGGGGTTAAGGGCTTGGCCCACGTTTTCTGCCCCTCCCGAATAAAGGGTTGCCTTTTTAGTGAGTTAGCTTGGACGTTTTGGGGGATGGCATTTGCTGCCACTCTTGGTCTCTACTGCTGCAGCCAAGCACTTTAGTACTTGATTGTGGTGCTATGTGTATCTCCCCTGTGTCAAGCTCTTCTTACAACCTGCAAGAATATGTTTAAGGTTTGCTGGAGCTGCACATGGGTTGCAGGCTGCACCAAACATGCAGATTTGTTGGTGAGGGCAGCGCATCACATGTAGCTCTTATGATAAAACTTAGCCTGTTTGTTTCCATACTCCACAGCTCACTCCAAGTGATTTTGCGTCGTTCAATGCCTTCTCATCTCATCCAACGGCATTGCTGGGCTTGAGCGCTCTGGCGCATCTACTTGCTTCCTCTTGACACCGACCCTCCTCCACTACCAGGTGACGCTGTTCCTTTGGTGTCGCTTTTCGCCATGTGGGTGTGGTTGATGTAAATAAAGTCCCCCTCTGCCATGTTGAACTTGTCCCACGATGTCCTTATGTCTGAGGGCTGCCTTTGCATCTCCTATCGCTGTTGTTGGGTTCCATTTCCTCCCTGTTGCTACTGTTGGAGCAGCATCTCTTACACAGGGATCACAGGATTCTTTGAGTGTCATCTCTAACATTGTTTTGGTGCATTTATATTCCTCCACAAGGCTTGAAATGGGAAGAGAGAGAGCTCCATTCCTGTACAGCCCTATGTTGCTAAGGCATCTTGGTAGCCCAAGCCATTTCCTCACTTGTGTACTCACCAATCTCTCCAGGTTCTTGGCTTGAGACACCATGAGCTCATACATTGAAATTGGCCACATCAGGCGTGGTAACAAGCCAAATTGGAAGCGCCAGAGTTTCAGCTTCCCAGGAAGAGCTGTATTATTAATATTTTTGAGTCCACTGGCTGCCTCTTGCCTGAGTTGTTCTGCGTCTTTAAGGTCTGTGGTGTACCACTATCCAAGGCTTTTGATTGGCTTTTCCGTGACCGTTGGTACGGGCTCACCCTTTATACAGAACCTGTCATTGGTAAGCCGGCCCTTGACAATAGAAATGGTGTGGGATTTGCTGGGTCTGACCTCCATTTGTGCCCAACTAATGTTCTCCTGGAGCTTATTCAGCAGCCGCTTTGTACATACTTTGGTTGTTGTGATGGTTGTCATGTCATCCATGTATGCCCTGATTGGAGGTAGGCGCAACCCATTTTTCAAACGCTTTCCTCCAACCACCCAACACGATGCCCGGATTATTATTTACATTGCCATTGTGAAAGCCAGTGGTGAAATTGTGCAACCTGCCATTATGCCAACCTCCAGCTGTTGCCACACGGTGGTACTATCCTGTGTGGTAATAAAGAATTGGAGATCCTGAAAATATGCCTTAATCAGCTTTGTTACCTGCTCTGGAATGTGGAAGAAGTCAAAGGCTGTCCACAGCAGCTCATGTGGCACTGATCCAAAGGCATTGGCAAGATCTAGAAAAACCACATGCAGGCCTTTCTTCTCCTTTTTTTTGCCATTTGCAACTGGTGATAGATGATGTTAGCATGTTCCAAACATCTAGAGAAACCCCCTATGCCTGCCTTCTGCACTGAAGTGTCAATAAAGTTATTTCACTTCAGGAATCCTGAGAGTCTATTGGCCACAACGCTGAAGAAAATCTTACCTTCCACATACAAGAGGCTAATTTGGCGAAACTGGTCAATAGTTGAGGAGTTTTTCTCCTTGGGGATCAGTATGCCTCCTGCCCTTCTCCAGAATTTTGGTATCACCTGCTTTTCCATGCCACAGCCATTAATCTCCAAAGGTACCTCAACACCCCAGGGGCTTTCTTGTAGAGCCTGTATGGTATACCGCTGGGTCCAGGAGCTGAAGCTGATCTTGCCCGTTTTACTGCACTCTCAACTTCACTCCATTTTGGGGGCCTTGTGTCCATCTGGTGTTCTGGTAGCTGAATTGGTGGCATGTCCTCTGGAATGGAGGTTGGCTCATGCCTCTGATTGTCGGAATACATTTTCCGTAGGTGTTCCTCCAGATCTGTTATAGGTACTTTAAGGGTCCCAGTTTTCTCCTTGCTAAAGATGCTACTGACGAACTTGTAAGGATCTTTGTAGAAAGCGGTCCTGGGGCCTCATATATCAATGTTGCGTACACACAAAACCTTTCCGTACGCCAGCTTTCACGCTCACGGTCGGATGTACTAACAGTGAAATTAACGTGAGAATGTGCGTTCCTCCACGTACCCTTGGAATATCTGTATTTTTGAACGACATTGTGGCTGCTTGTATTATGTGTTTTATATTACGATAAATAAACTGTTACATTACTTGCTCAAACTGTGAAACTGTCTGAATAGCGTCATGTAAACGCAATTATCCTGGCCATTAAACTTAAATTAAACCCCGAAACATCATCATCATTGCAAATTATAACTAATATACATTTTCATAATAACGGTAAAATTCGCGTGCCCTTCACGTCGAAAAATGACGCCAAAGCCCAAAGGGGTACCCTGCGCGTTCAAAAGTGACGCCGAAGGGCGCTGACCGAGCGTAAATATGTGACGAGTCGGGAGTGAGAATGTGTTGCAATGCACCGCAACAGTATTGTAATGCATATAACCGGAGTGATAGTGATGTCATGTATAAGTGACGCAATGAAGGAGGGGGCTGTTATTGATAAACGCACCTGTGGACAATGAGTGATGGCGGTAACATGTTAAAAAGGGGAGAAAGAAGAGCAACAAGGAGAGTGAGGAGGAGGAGCTAAGACTGTGAGACACGGAAAAGTAAGCCAGTAGAGTCCACGGGGAAATTGTGGCGTTCGTGGCTGGCTAGCACCACCGGCGCCGAAGAAAACCAGGGGTCCACTTATTGGCCCGGAGGTAGATAGTGGAAAATAAGTAGTGAGAGAGAGGAAAGGGACTATAGGTGGACACCGGCGGACTGTTTGAATAATTCTCCTCAATCCCGTCGGCCGAGAGACGGCTACCTGCTGAACGTGACGACGGGGTGTCGTCAGACGGACAGGGAAGTCCGGTTTTACCCAGCCAACATTTTTTTGTGGGGCCAATGTAGGCCCCATATGGGCTTGAGGCATGGGCCCCAAGTGGGTTTGTCCACGGGTTCCATGTCGGCCCTATGTGAATTAGCCCATATGACTCCTACGTAGAATCTGAGTGGGGCCCATGTGGGAAACATGCATAAGCACCATATTGGTCCCACTTTATAAAGCCCATGTGGATTAAACCAATGGTTTAATGGAGGAGCCCTGCATAGTGTATACTTGAGTGGTTCTAGATTATGTTTTTTGAGGTTTCCTACCTGGACAGTACAATTTTTGTTATTGCTAAATTGTAATTGACCTTTTCCATTCTTATGCTCTACCAAATACAATGCAATTTTTACTGATTAAATGATAACTGCAGCATTTGGATGTTGCTTTCTTAGATGTTAGTCTTCAAAATCAATAATCTACTACTTTATATTTGCCTGTACATCATAAACATAATAGGTGCATTCTGAAAATGAAAAACACATGGATGTTCAATATCAATTTTATTATAATTTTCTGATCCTTAACACAGAATATTTAACTCAACCTTAAAAACAGTCTTAAATGTTAAATTCATTAAAAATAGTTTGATAGATTTCAGATTAGAAAGGGTACTTTAAACTCAACTGAACAAAAAATATTTTGAACGCTTAAACTGCTGACAGTCTGATGTTTTGTGCCAGACTGCGTTAAGGGCTCTTTTTCCACCCCTGTCTCGTGCTCCAGTGGTTACAGTCCACACCTGTAACAGAAGAACACAAATACGGTTATTTGATATGTCCAGCATCACATAGTTTACAGCACAAATGAGTACTCTACATGCTATCAATTTAATGTCAAACAATTCAAAAATGCATCACCTCACAATAACAGAATTATTAGATGACAAGTACAGTATATACTATATACTCTTATGAACAATCTGTTGTGTAGTCTGCATAATGAAGGCAAAGATGCTGCATCTATGTGCAGATCAATCATTTAACCCCCTGGGGTCCGAGTGGGTTTTAAATCCTGGAGAAATTTTGTCATGTCCTGAGATTTGTGCTTTTTAGTAATGCACCCATATTTTAATACATCGTTATAAGTGGTGGGACATTATCACGTCGTGCTGTCAATCACTCTCTGGTAACGTTACGCTGAGAACCCTCAAAGGCTTTTCATTTGTAATTAGCACTACACGAACCAGAAATATCACGCAAACAAAGCAAATACAACAAATCCGTGTTATATGATGTACATTTTCAGTAAAAAAAAACGAGGTTCTTGAAGAAGACATTAACGTATTTAAAATGTAATGGGAACTAGCATTCTAGCACTACACAGGCTGCAGACAACGATTGCGCGGGCTGCATAAATCTGGTCTCAGAACAGATTACAATTTATGTCATAACGTTACATCGTTTCTGACATCAGCCTTTTGAGCTTTAGACGTCTGAGGAATGAAAAAGAATGGCATTAAATATAGTAAATTAGTGTCACTCGTCATAGGCTGTGGTAAATTCAATTCAATTTTACCTCAGGTGGAAAAATGGCAGGTACACGCAGGCTTACAAAATGCAAAGGAAAATACCGGTCAAAACAGGGTTCCCGGTGCTTGATAACACGGATAACAAAAACACGCTTCAGAAAATATGAATTTTACCTTCTTATTTTTGATTATTTCCAGTCCCGACTCGATAAACTTGCTGCTCGGTGGAGTTGCCAGCGCGCCACTGCTCTGCCAAAGATATCCTTCCGCCGATAGAGAAACTCCTCTGCAGTTTGATTTATTTATTTGATTTAAATCATAGCTGTCATTTAAACATTTTCAACAAAATAATATTTAATTATGTATGTATATTACTTTGTCAAGCAGAACAAAGTGTTCTCGGTCAGGGGTGTGCTCGACTCCATGCATCACCTGCGCAAAGCAATCGGTTTATGACATCAAGATACCGCGACATCATTTCTAGGCAAGTGCTTCGTGATCAATCTCGCGGTAGTGTGACGTACGGCGGTCGGTCTGCGCAGCTAAGTACGAAGTCGAAAGTATCTATCACATTGAGCAAGAACGTCGCTTGTGAGACTCGTGTAAATTGACCTGGATTTCTACATTTATCTATTGTGGTTGATTTTCATACAGTTAGGACAGTGAAAGGAAGAAAATACTGATACAGGCCTACTGAATTAATTAACAAAAATATTCCTCCATTTGAAACTCCATTTGCATTAAATACATAACTACCCATGTGGGACCCACATTTGTAATCCCACATGGGGCCCATATATTTTGCCCTTTTTTATCCCATGCCTATGTGGAGCCCATGTCGCCCAGATATAACCCACATGGGGCCCACATACCAATGTTGGCTGGGTAATTGATGTGCTTTACATGATGTGTGTTTGTTAATGTGCTTGTGCTCCTTTGTAGACATAATTAATTTTCTCCCAAGGCCATATGCTCGTTTTATAGGATGGTTAACTTCACGTATGTGCATGGGTTATGTTTTAAGAACATTTATAACGTGTGCTGTGCAAGCTGGTATTTATGACGTGTGCTGTTGGTTTGCACTATGAATTGTTGCTGTGAATCTTTACTGTGTGCTATGCCAATTTGGGGTAGTTGGCTGTTATAGGGGATAACCAGTGTGTGTTATTGTGAATTAAGTTGACAAATGCTGCAGAGCTGCTCTTATTGAAATAAATATAATATTTTTCTCTGGTATCCTTGAGTGGTTGGCGTTTCTGTAGTGCTCCCTCCGGACCTTACCGGTTTAGAATTAAAGGTGGTGGCAGCAACATTATTGGAAGCGGCCTAGTGCCCTTAGTGGTGGCTAAGGTTTGTTACAGTATAGTGACCTATAGTGATATAGACGCCACTGCATGCGTGAATCATTTTGCGTTTGATCACTGACCACCGAAATTAGAAACACTGAAGATCGATCACACGCAGTCGCGCATCACAATGAAATGTGATTAATGATAACGGTCGCATTAAAAACTCATTATTTACACAGCCATGAAAGGATTCATGCAGAACTTAAAAACATACAACCATGAAGAGAAAGAGAGATGCGCTTGCAAAACTGAACACTGATCAGGAACAATATATTTGTCTATTCATTTTCCTGTTAGCCTACTTTCGGGGATCCACATGTAACGTCTCAAAGATCGCGATCGATGGGTTGGCGACCACTGCAATAGGCTATATTTATTTGTGTGGGGAACGAAAACCTAACAAGTATCTTTTAACTGCTTACTTGCAAATGTTTGAGATCCAGAGGTGGCCTCTGGAACTCCTGGGGAACTGAAAATAAGAGGACAATAAATATCACATGCATATACCAGTAAACAGAAATTGACTATGAAGATATCAGTCAAGATCTTAACATGTTTATTTATACTGTGGTAAAACCTTCACCTTGCAGGGGTGGAACTTGAAGACAGCCGGTTACCAAAAAGGGTGCTATACTGAGGGGGTCCATCAGAGGGAGTTGTTGAAACAGCTACAACAAATGTAGGAGAAAACCTTGGCTCAAAAGCATCTCAAAACATATCCTGCACATAGACTTCCACCATGCCAAGAAAACTGATAACATTCATCATCATAAGAGTCTTACCTGTGATAGGAGTGTTGTCTGAGAACACCTTGTCAAGCTGTGATAATGCTGCGTATTTATCCTGAGTGGCAGTGGGCGGAGCAGCAGTACTTAGCGTGTTGTGGGTGTGGCTTAGACCTCCAAAATCCAAACTAAGTGATTTAGGGAAGGATCTGAATGGAGCACCACCCCCAGTAGACAAAGTGCGACCTAAACCAGAGAGATGAGTCTGGAGGCTATCAACAAGTTTACTCTGAATGCATGCAAACAATAAAACATGCATCAGTTTCACACATTTTTTCACATAAACAGGTTACATGTTCGAGAAGTGAGATAAAGCAGATGCTGGTGTGAGCTATTTTCTAAATTTACGTCCACTTTAAAGCCTTTGCTTTTTTCAGTATCAAAGAGCAGATTGTCTGCCTTGACCTGGCAGAGCTGTGATGTAAGGGCTTTTGAAGTAGCTGGCTAAAGCGGGTTCAGGACATATTCAATATCGTTGTGTGAATTAAGCTTGGCACTGCTGGTATTTACTGAGAAAATTCCTTGAACTAGACATAGTAACGAGCTAAATATACTCGCTATTTTATTGAAACAGAAAATATTTTGTATGCCTGTTTTTTACTTTAGGCCCACTAGCTTATATGATACTGTGGCCACAAGATGCTGACATGTGAATGGTGCATATTTAGGTTTATTACAAACAGCATGGGGGTTGAATTTTGCATTGTATCGAATGAGATTTAAGCCTCTCTACCTTTTTATTTCTTTCTCTTTGAACACATAGCCCACACATAAACTCATTATAATTGCACACTAATGCATGTGCACTTTTTTCTTTTGCATTTCATGGCTAGTTTACTCAACATTACAGTAAGGTGGTCTGAATAACTGTAGTTTTTGCAAAGCATAACTCAAAATGACATAAGACTTACCTAAAGTGAAGCTGTTTTTGAAAGTGCTGCTTGCTGTGGAATAAAGGATATCAAATTAAAAGGAAACTTATGGCACAAGGCAAAAAAACTTGATGGCCAATTCATTTGCAAAAAAAATAATTTTGGACCCCTACATACTATTTATGTTTTGTATAATAGTAAATTGTTATTTTTTAAATTCTTTACATTATAGCATAACTAGTTTAAAGATTTTTAATGAACTCTTAGTTCTTGCTTTATTGACAAGTTTGTGCAAAAAAAAGCTATCTTGGGTTTGATTCCCAAATAATATTTCTACGATCGATCCATTAGATGTGGCCTGATCTGTAGGACACCATTCTAACAAATTAGCATGTTTAAAAAAATACACATTACAGAAATTTAAGATTTTCAATGTGATCTCACGCTTTTTTGTGATGGAGTCAGAACACGTGTGACTGAAAGTGATTTAAATGAACGTGTGTTCATATGTGTGTCTCTGTGTACCTGAAGGACGTGGAAGGGCAGGGAAGGAGGAGAGATGACTCTGGGGTCCAACTCCTGAAGAAATGGTCCCTGGTCTCTGTCTCTCCATTCCACTCAACAAGGTGTCTTAGAAAGAGAGTAAAGCAAGAATTAAAAGGGAAAAAACCTCTAATTATGACTCACTCTACAGTACACAGGTGTAGAGGACATGAGAAAAAATAAATGCAACAAATGGAAGTGGAGAAAAGGGGAAAGAAGTAACTAGAGAAGTGAGCAGAGAAAGAAAAGATTGAGGTTAGAATTTAGGAGGGTTGATAGGAAGTGCTAAAGTGGTACTCTACCTTTAATGGGAGGGTCTCTGAAGCTTTGAGAGCGGGTGGGTCTGGTAGTGAACACTTCAGTACGGCTATCAGCTGGAGACACAGCAGGAGCTCTGTCCCATACTGATAGTTGAGTCTGGGACTGTGGGAATACGTTTTTTTATTTTTTATTAAAACATATGCATTTATGCACTGTAAGCCCAGATGCACTTTCTAATTAAACTGTTTAATTGCAACATACTTAAATTATTTAAGATTTAGTGCAGTACTGTAAAAATGTAAGTATATTCTACTACTTCTGCAGACAAAGTCGAATGAGCGGAAAACTTTAAGTGTAATGGGTTCAATAAAAAAAGTTTTCGACTGACCACGCCCTACCCCACCCTACCGCCTCGCTGGTTAGCAGTTGCGAGGGTTTGGACGATGCCATTGTCTTGTGGTTGCAGCAAAGTTGAGTTGTTGGTGAGTAATAAACATTTTTGTCTATTTTTCACAGAGAGGCTAAGTGTTTAAAAACTTATATATTAAGTAACGTATGTTTCGTTTTTATACTCGCTTGAACACCTGAAATAACGGGCGACTTCGCCAGGAAGGCATAGTCATGACAACGGCTGTTCGTCTGTATTTTCCTCTTTCCTATTATCAAAGTGGTGATTTTGAGCAATACAAATTATTTTGAACAATTTAGGGTATTTCGCTTATCATCTTGCAAGACGTTACCGCCTAACGTTAACTCTCGTGCGGTGGACACGGTCACACTTGTTTATCTGTGTGGCGTTTCCGTGGCCTTTTTTCCATCTGTTTATTGTTCCCTGTTATTGACCAGGAGCTGTTTTCCGAGCACTGAAAACACACGTCAGACAGGGTGTGGTATTTTCACCTGCAACTATTTACGCACTTTGGCGAGTAACGTTACATGGTCTTCTTTAACCCCTGCGAGTTCGACACGGATACGGCGCAAGTCTTTCTCGTCTGTGTATTTTCTAGCTGTTTCATCGAGAGGTTGTTTGCGAGCGTAGAAAACATACTTTAAACAGATTGTTGTCTTTTCAGATGTCAGTTCATTGGTTAACTTAAGTCACTGGCTTGCGACTGACACTGTCCCATTTAACCCATTCGAGTTAGACATGCATGCTGTGGATCTAGTGGAGCAGAGAGTGCGACAGGAGGACGACCAATTTAATCAATCTGGTGAGTGAATTTAAACGTTAGGGTTTTATATAGAAGTTGAAGTCCATTAATGTTTAAGTTCAGACATAATTGGACACTTTATAACAATACGTTTGATTGTGTTTCAGGTGGCAAGAAGGTATGCATTGGAAGTGTAAGTACTGTTATTTTACTGTGAAAAATGATCACAGCTATTTATACATTATAGACTGAAACATGGTAGTTATGTTAGAAATGAGCCATTTTCATGTTTTCATCAGGAATGTCTATGCACTTGTAAATCATTTAATGCCTTAAAAGTGCACTTATCTAACTTTCACACCAAACTGTCTGGTCAGCAGCCAAGTAATGCACCAGTTAAGTTTAGCTGTCTGTCTTGTGGGTTTGCATAGTATTGTTCTGAGGCTGATTACTTGATTCACTTGTCAAGAAACACATGGACATTAATAATTGCTATTACATTTGCTCTTTGCAGAAAATAAGTTGTTAACGACAAGTATCGCATGTAAGGTCGGAGCCAAGATGTCTCGACCAGAGACTATTCTTCTCCTGAGAAACAAAGAATGGTTCTAAGCACAGTGGAGAACCTAGGCCAAAAGGGTGCCCCTTCCTGAAAGAACAACACACCGATTCCTGATCAAAAGATAATCATCTCGGGAAAAGGACAGAGAGCATCTCTCAGTACAGTGACAGACCTGAGCCAAAAGGACACCTTCCTTTGAGAAACAACGGACTCCCTCCAGTACAGCAAACTCCCTACTGAGCTAACACCTACATCTCAAACGACGCATACAAGTGAATCACAGATGCAGACCTCACCCTGCACCCCCAACTGTTCCTTTCCTCCCCTCTCACTCAACGCAGGACACCCAAAAGCTCTGAGGACCGTACACAAGAAAAGAACACGACACATACACAAAAAACATACACATGTTTGGTATCATCCAAAAGGTCTCAGTGCAACTGGTACAATGGTCTCACTCCCATAACAACAGAATGTAATGACAACGTTTTGTAAGAACTTAACAAACTTCCCTCAGTGCTGGAACATTTCTCACACATTTGGTGACTTTCACCAATCACCTACTGTATGCAGATTAAGTACAGCCCCAGGGATCACAAGACCCAATCACAGCCAAATTCCTAACTCTAAAGAATATTTACATAATGCTTTGTTCTGGTTTGGTATTTAAGGG
Source organism: Triplophysa rosa (assembly GCF_024868665.1). NCBI lineage: Eukaryota > Metazoa > Chordata > Actinopteri > Cypriniformes > Nemacheilidae > Triplophysa > Triplophysa rosa. The sequence goes on along the minus strand of NW_026634346.1, from coordinate 65,865 downwards.
AAGTTGACAAAAATATCAGGAATCTGTAGCCAGATCTCCCGCACAAATTCCTGTGTGTCGTCTCTTGCCAGGTATGCAACATTGAACTTCTCTTTGCTTTATTTCCTATGATTTTCTATTATTTGTTATTGAATTATATTGATTGCCATTGATTATTGAACTGGATTTTGAATTATGCGTACCTGGCTAATTAATTGTTATGTTTGAATTCATTCTGTATTGTTCTGAGTTTATAAACTTTAGTAGATCACGCTATATCCTTTGTTACCGCAAATCTACGTTCAGGTTAGTGACGGACTAGAATCCTGTATTAGGTGGAGCATTGGGGCACGCCAGCTGAGATTTTAGAGCTCCGGCTAACTGCTTGGCAATAGTTTAAGTGTAATTAGACCGTAGGGGCTATCGTTTCCGTTTAGAACAGCACATGGGTTGTCTGACCAATCTAAATAGGGCAAGTCACCAAAACCTCTGGTTATTGTAATATTATTCTAACTAAGTGTACATAGGAAACTATGGCATGATTATATAAAACTACCATCAGAGGAAGTAAGATTGGTCTATTTATCTCTATGGAGTGGTCATTACCTCTGGTTGGAAAAATCATTACTTTAATTAAGTTGTCAATAGTCTAAGGGGACTAGATCAAATAATGTTTCAGGAAGTGCTGGTTGGAGACGGCCATCTGAGCATTACTAGTCATAGAAACCTCTGGCAGTGACCAAGACTGGTGAGTTTGTGACCGTGAGATCCACGTATAACGGCCGGCGCGAGACTCTAAGCGACATTGAGAATCGGATGAAGGAGTGTAATTTAGAATAAAACAGAGGAATCAGACATCCGTCCAAATTTCACAATTATTAATGATAAAAGTTAAATGTAAACTAAATGAGAAGTCGAGATATTAAATTGGAGTCAGATAAAATAGAGGTAATTAAGTGAAATGTGCTTTCATGCAAATACTGTTTCACTAAACAAAAGAAGACAAGAACATGTGTGAAGCCTTCGCCACGCCTCTGGATACCGTCATTGGACCAGCGGGTGGTGCCTTACACGCATCACTCATATGATTCTTCGATGGCCAGCTCTGTTTACAGAAAGTCAGGTACAGTATGTTTGATTGTTTTACTTTTTTTAAACTTTAGTATAGATTACACCATAGACTTTAGTTTAGAATACATAACAGACAATACATGACAGACAATATTTATGACCAATTGGGTTGGTCAGTACTGTCACACTAATCATTGAGTGTTGACCATGGCCTAATATGGTTTGCCATGTTTTATATTTCAGGTTTATAACGAGTTCAGCAGAGTTGTGGGGAAAAATCTCAGAGAGAGCTTCTTTGATGATCTTGACCGTTTCTGTCCAAATCTAATGAACATCTCCAGGAAGAAGAAAGGCCTTGCCGGTTAGCTTTTGGCTGAGCTTTTACGTCAAACAAAGGTGGGTTTATTTGTCTACATCAATCTACCCCTTCTCTTTCCTGTTGTCACCCGTTTCTTCTCATTTCTTCTTTGCATTGTTTTCTTGTCTGTGCACATTTTTCTACTTTGTTTGTAACTTTATTTTTCTCTTCTCCATGCTTAAATTTCTTAATTTAATATTTTTTCTCTGTATCTCAACCAAACTGTTTTGTAAAATATCTGCCATATCTTCCAGACCACTGAGCCAACAGATGTTAGGTCCCTTTGCCTTCATGGACTGCCAGTCATTTTAGGGGATGACCCTTCTGCCTTCTTTAAGACCTGCTCTGTAAGCTATTAAATTTTTTAAGTGTCATTATTATTAATTCTTTTATTGGACACAGATTTGGTGTTGCTTCTTAAAAATGAGGTTAACCACTGGAGACACATGGATTACTTTAATAATGTATATGTAGTTTGAGTTTAAAGAACAGTGCTACCATAATTGTATTTATACATTACAAGTACTGGTTGCAAAACTGCCATAAATGTGGCCTGACAGCTAAGGAGAACATTATTTTTTTATGCAATGACTTGCTTTTTCTTTATACATTTTTGTGCAAAATATATGATATGGTGATTGATTTTATTGTTGTACAGTTTATACATTTTAGTTGACAACATAGAATGATTTAACTGGCATGACCTTGTGAATATGTTTCTGTCTTTTTAGGATGTCAGTGATGAGGACTCGTACCACCAAATTCCAGTAGGAGTCCTCTGCGTTGATGCAGAAAGTCCACAGCTAAACCCTTCCAGAGTGTGTATCCTCTTGGAGGGGAATTCAGCGATGGAACCGGACAACTTGCCTCAGGCCTTATATCTTCTGTTTGGACTCATTTATGACCTGCACTTGGACTATGCATTCTTATTCTCTTAAACTGGAGTGCAAACTTGTTTTAAGTTTTCAATAAAAGTACAAGAAAAATATTTTTGTTGTTTGATTGCTTTTGTATATAATTTAATGCAATTAAAAAGATAAGTCGAATAATTGGACAGAGATATTAGTAGAAATTAAAACATTAAGTCTATTCAACTTAAAATAGTTATTAGAACAGCTGATATGTTTAAGTAAACTTCGCTCAAGTTGTTAAGTAATCATTACTTAAATTTTTTTAGGGCAACAGGTTTCCTTCATTTTTTTAAGTAAACTCAACTCATCCGGGCTTACAGTGTGCATAGTATTGTCAAAACATCAATAGTAAGGTTTACTAAACTTTACCCAGACTAAAATTTAACATAACATACATGTACTTTTTTTCATCATATGATTTTTTCTTTCTTTTTCTCACCAGTGTTCGAGTGGGCCGGATTGTGGGATTATAAGAATGTCCAGATGGAGGCTGATTTTGAGCAGGCCCATGTGAAGCAGGAACAGCCTGAACACCTGAACCCCATGGAGCCTCTGCATCCCTGCGAATCTTGCTTTTAGAAAAATGCCTGGAAAACAGACACTACTTATAACATGCTTTGACCTTAGAAAAACAGCAGCAGTCAGAGGATGGATGTCTGAAGGTATGATGTGAAATTTCAAGGTGCTGTACTCACCATTTCTTTCTCTCATATTTTTCCTGGAGGAACTCTTTTAGCTTCTGTGTGTCATGTGCATCAAAACAGCCGTCTGTTTTTGGGTCAAATATGCAGAGCCAAGTTCTCCTTCCAACCTAAAGTCCCCACCAGCCAAGAATAAATCCTCAATAACAAGGTCTAATCTGTAACAAATTTACTAATCATTGTGATGCATATGTAATTGACGGCTATCCTGATTTTGCCAAGTGGTTGATGTCCTTAGACAACATCATGTTGACCCTGGAACAACATTTAAATCAACCAATCAGATTTCAGAAATAAGTTTACAGTTTATTTTAAATGTAATTTTACAACCAGGATTAGGTGCTTCTAGACCATTGTTTTTTACTTATCATTTCCCTCTGATTTTAGGGGTAGGTTATGGTTAGGGTTGGGGTTCGGTGTGGGTTTAGGTTTTATTTATAAAAATGTTGTCCTTCGGTCAACAAAATATGTTGCCCTGAGGACATCAACCACTTGGCAAAATCAGGTCGAGCTGTAATTGACATTCTAATGAGTTCTTCCTTAAGGAAATGACATATTAATCCACTTCTCAGGGGAGATGTTTGCTGTAATATTAAATTAGCATTTTGTTTTAATGGGTTTGTGTTTTTAATTAAATTAAAACAGTTTAACTTAATAGCAGCATGTCAAATAGCTTAATTACAGTGTGGTCTAATATGATGTGTATTTCAACATATTAGACTGTGACCCAGATGCTACGTGACATACATTAAAAAATATCCAAACTAAGTGCCATACATTTCAAACATCTATAACCTTATTTTGCAGGCTCACGTTGTTTGTTTTCATGTGGATTCGTGGTAACTTAGAAGTGTAGTTTTTAATTCATCATTCAATTTTATGTATTTGCCAGCATTTATATTTGCCATGTCTGCCTGTTCATCTCATACAGAACATCTTTGCTGAAACAGGAAAGGAGGAATGAGTCAGAGCAGATTTTTGCCAAGGTCTAACGCCGGTTACACTGAGGGAGAAGATTGTGGTGCCAATGATGGGTGTGAATGTGAGTGCATGAATGTGTGTTAATTGGTTAGGGAGTGAAAGAGTGGTTCCTATACTTAAACTCTATTCAGATATAGTGACCAGAAAGACAGGTTCACTCATACCTTTGTGTGAATACTTTGCAATGTAGTAAGAACTCACTCTTTGTACAATGCATTAAGTTAGCCCACTTTTTTGCTTTTGAAGACCCCAAGAAATCTAAATTAAAGTTTTTCTTATATTGAATATTATGTTTGCCTAAAAGGATCATTGTGTGATTTTTAGTTGCATCTGTTGGTGAGGTTGCGAATTGCAACCAACAGCTCACTCCACTTCTCCCTTCAGAAGTACTACGGAGGCTGAGAGAGGACAAAGATGTCTTCACGTTTTCGCTTCTTTCCCAAATGAGATAACGTGTTTACGAAATGCATTCTGTAGAGCAGTTTGTCCATTTAGGGCTACTGTAGAAACAACATGGCGACATGGCAACAACATTTTGAGTAAATAGAAATAGCTCATTCTAAGGTAAGAAGAACATAACACTTCATTATGTAAGGTCTTTATACACATCGGAACACATAGTTATGTTTATTATATTGCATTTCTGCAATAGATCCTCCAAAAATTACACACTGGACCTTTAAGGCTACAAAACATTGACAAAATGTATATTTATGAAGTATTAGAATTTAAAAGGTACAGTCAGGATTTAAAATGAAAAGAATTGTTCACTCCAGAATAAAAATGATCCCCACAATATAACTCTTGATTAAGTTCAGCTGAAGAAAGGAAGACATTTACAGGACAGCATGAGGGAGACATAATTTCGAGCTACCAGCAATCAAAACATCTTTAAGTAAATAAATAAATACCACATTACCTGATTAACAAAGTCACAGTTTACATACAATATCTGTATTTTTTATTATTTAAAAATTAATAAGCATTGTAGCTTCTTCCTTCCTCTTTTGTTCCCATTCTTCGTCTTTTTATCCAAAAATGCATTTAGGCTTCAATACAAATGAACCAGCATGCCGATATTTGTTGAGTGATGGTTATGATTAAAAAAGCTAGATTTTGCACAATTAGGTTGTATTAAATATATCATGATGGGCCACGAATTGAATAAGTGAACAGAATTTATGAAACGTAAGTAACCAAGCTAGTGTCCTGTTTCAGAAGAAATCAGTGCATTGAAGAAAGCTGCGTATTTCAAGGCACAACTGGACTAGTTGTTACATATGCCTAAAGAAACAGGGGTACAATTGGTAATTTTTGCTACTAGGGGTTGCAAAACAATAACAAAGGCATAGCTTGATGATGCTGTGAAGGAGCTTGAAATTATGAGAGTTGTTGTCTTCACCAATATAAAATGGGACCCTGGACAACAAAACCAGTCTTAAGGGTCTATTTTTCGAAATTGAGATTTTTACATAATCTGAAAGCTGAATAAATAAACTTTCTATAGATATATGAGTTGTTAGAATAGGACAATATCTGGCTGAGATACAACCGTTTAAACTCAGGAATCTGAGAGCGCAAAAAAATCAAAATATTGAGAAAATTGCCTTTGAAGTTGTTAATCGGGGGCACTGTGGCAGACCATCCACTCACAAAAAATAAAGTTTTTATATATTTAAGGTAGGAAATTTACAAAATATCTTCATGGAACACGATCTTTACTTAATATCCTAATGATTTTTGGCATAAAAGAAAAATAGATAATTTTGACCCACACAATGTATTTTTGTCTTTTACTAAAAATGTTCCCGTGCTACTTAAGACTGGTTTTGTGATCCAGGGTCACAAATTAGATACCATACCAACTGTCTCTTGCCCATAACTCATGCAGCAACACATGTGTGCTACAGTGTAGTAGACCTGCCACTCACCTCGTTGCCATGGTTTTGCAAAAACTCCACTTCCTGTTGGGAGAAGGTTGTCATGGAAATGGACTTAACTCTGTGGGGTGGATTTAGTCCTCTCCTGAAAGAGAAACCGCAAACGGCTTGATTAAGATCGGCATTATTCATCGTGTTATTCATTTTGTACTAAACGATAAAACCTGTGAAATACAAAAATAATTAAATGGTGCAGTATGTGATGGGGCGCCAGGACTGTGTGAACTGTAGAAAATGCAACCTTCTGCAACAACACAAAACAACCGTGAAGGAGGCATATTTACTAGGAGACAGGTATTTACTTCAGTGCTGGTGACAAACAATCATTTAAAAACATTTACACGTTTTTTGCAGTTGCAGACTAACCATATAGCATCGCTTGGTGCAATCGCACAGTTCCTTTGCTGACATGCAAAAAACAAGAGGCATACTGATGCCAAACCTGATATCACGACGAAAGGATACGTAACACAAGCGAGACTGGGCCACGCCTGAAAATGACAAAGTAGTAATTACAAGCGATCTTGAATGTAAACACAACCACCAAATATCTACTCGACAGACGTTTACAGTTCTGCGTTTTCTTGGCTCACAAAAAAATGTTACAATACAGCTCTTTAGGCGCCAGTGCAAGTCGAGAGTTGTTGTATAATAACTTAAGAGTAACCAGAAAGTAATATTTGTGTATGTCAGTGCAAAATCACAGTGTGTATTATTACTTACAGCATTCCAGAGCATGATGTGCATACGAAGCAGCCCACTGTGATATCGATGTAAGTCACCCCGGGCTGATTGCACTCAAAGCAATGCTTGTTCACCCCCGTCTGGGCGAGCTCTCGGACCTTTCGGGCGCATATCTCCTGGTTGTCCCGGTGCTTTCGGTTCGACATGCCAGTGCCCTAGTGTCGCACACACCCCCGGAACTAAAGATGTTGTCGGAGAGCAGTTAACTGGCCCACCGTTGCACTTTAAGCCCCACAGCCTTTTTAATCCAATATGTTCCTCACGCCCGCATTATAAAAGCGCCTATGCGGCTGATATTTGATGCACTGGCTTGAAATGCCATGAAACAAATCTTACATGCGTAGTCCCCCGCGTTAACGTGGTCACGACTGGGCGATCAGCCTGTCCGCTGCGCGTTTTACAACCGCCGTATTTATTTATTCATTGTTGCGGTTTTCTCTAGGCGCAAAAATCCGTGTTTACGGCCACAGCATCCTTCTTGTTACGCGTTCTGTTGATTCACATCCGTTCGCATGTATAGAGTATAAAATCGCTCAGGGCGCACAGTCCATGCTGTTGCGCACCCTTCTTTCCATTAACAGAATCTCAAGGGTAGAGAAAAGAAACCCAGACGAAAGATCCTAGTTAGTGTACCCGGGAAAGCGAAAAGACGCAGGAAAAGTAGGCACTAAGCTCCTTAACTAATTTTTTGTTCATGATGGCTATGTTGCCATTATTTTGTGCTAATTTATTTTCAGGTTTACTCAGCAACGTGAGAACTTATCGTGGACACTACTAGGCTTTATCACGCCCTTCAGTGTGACGTTTGAAATAAAAAATTTTGTTCTTCGTGTGTTTATTAACTCTTTGTATGAAGTACTTAAATTAGCTTGTACTATCCCTTGTGGATCGTTGGCTGGAAACGTCAGCTAAATAAACCTAACGCATTTACAAGTAATTTAACTATGATGCTGGTGTATTATATTGGATTAACTGAGGCATCTCCCGTTTTGCTGATGTGATTTTGGCCTTGTAAGCTGGTTTTGCAGTGTAAAAGATGTAATGTCATGGCAACTTTCTACCACCAGAGGTAGCAGTTGTCCAATGTATCAATGTATTATCTAACGGTAAGCAAAATTTATTTGTTCTCGATTTCTTTATATCTTTATGTATTGTCGCTTCAACAATTATCACTACACTAAATGCATTGTTGGATAAATATATATATATGGCACGACAACACTATGTTAGATTATGTTTAGAGACTTGTTTATTTCTACGTATTTGTGCCAATGTGGTGGGTGTACAGTTAGTGTGGGACATAGGCTTATATTAAAGGGATACTTCACCCAAAAATGAAAATTCTGTCATCATTTACTCACCTTCGCGTTGTTCCAAATCTGCATAAATTTCTTTGTTCTGATTATCACAGAGAAAGATATTTGGAAGAATGTTTATAACCAAACAGATTCCCCCCCCCCCATTGACTCCCATAGTAGGAAAAATTACTTTATCCTTTTTTTTTGGTTCTGTTAAACGCAAAAGAAGACATTTTGAAGAATGTAGCAAACAGTTCTGGGGCACTTTTGACTACCATTGTATTTTTTCCTACTATGGTAGTCAACGGGGGCAAAATCTGTCTGGTTATAAGCATTCTTACAAATATCTTTCTCTTTGTTTATCAGAACAAAGAAATGTATACAGATTTGGAACAATTCGAAGGTGAGTAAATGATGACAGAATTTTCGTTTTTGGGTGAAGTATCCCTTTAAGGTTACATCTCTGACTCACAGCTTTTGCGATTCTGTTTGGCTTTGGCTTGTGATTTTTTACAGCTGACAGGTGGGGCTTTCTTATGAACAACAGGTTAAACCAGGTCTACCCAAGCACAATACACTAGCAGATCTAATGACGAATGTTGGAAAATGTGGAGAACACTCCCTAGAAGTTTCAAGGGAAACTGGGATGTGGACGCAAAAACTAATAGTTGACTGATCTTGTACTATATGAAGCAAAAACAAAACTAATTTCTTCAACTGAAGACCTTATCGTTGATCCGCTAAACAAACTGCTTGAAACAAAAAAATACAGACAGAGCCACTGCTGTTTATGGTGCATCAAACCAAACCCGGAAATAAAGTGCGCGCTAAGGAGGCGGACCAACTGCAAATGCAAGGGCGGAAAAAGTGTTCATCTGCGAAGTGCGAAAAGTTCCAGTCCCTCAAGGGAGATCTGCAAGTACAAGGTGTTTGATGAGTTGAAACGAACATCGATAAACCCGTGAATCTCTGGACTAACAAATGGACGAAACACACGAAATGGGACGTATAATAAAAGCGCGCTCTTAAAATTTCAGGAAGAGTTGAGGCCGTAGTTGTTGGTATGGTTATCTAAATTTATTTTTCAATCGATCTTTGATTTTTATAAAATTGTATTCATCATTTTAGTATATATTTATATAATTTCTTTCGCGTTGTGTTGAGAACGCAGTGAATTTCCTGAAAAATCAAACAAATTTATGGTACTTTTTAAAGGATGCTCTTTGCTTTCACAAATCAACACCCTGACAGATGTTTATACCGAAACCATCTAATGGATACTGTTGTAATTCTTTGTTTCTGAATGACCCCTGGTGCTGTTCACACCATTGATCTCAAAGCATTGGATATACAAATCTTGAAGAAGTGGTGTATTATCTCTTTCTGGGTCCACCACTAAGGAATTAAAAAGTTGTGTCGTTTTGAATTCTTCCAAAATGACGGTTAAACTCGACTTTGAAGAGTGCCTGAAAGACTCCCCGAGATTCAGGTAAATTAATTATTACCATGTCAATACATAATACAATTTGTTTTCAGGACTACCAAACTACACCAAATAATGTAACACAATTCAAAAAATTCATCTCACTAGTTACTGTATTGGTGTGCTTAACTTAGTCTCGTATCAGCGTGAAATGCCGTCTCAACGTTTAGTGTGGTACATATCTTTCGGCACTGGAGTCCTAAAGGAGGAATGAATGGAAGGCTGTCTGATATTTTTCACACAGAGGAATAATTCCATGCGGTTACTTGTCTTTTTTTTGTAGTTTTCTTTCTTTCATCAATGTCTTTTTTTGGTTTGGCTCTCTACTTAGGCCTACTTGTGGGCACATAATGCAAAGTAAGACATGTGCTATGTCTTCGTGGCTGCAGAGAGAGCAGACGCAGGGTTTAGCGAGTTCGCAAATTAGGTCACAGTACTGCACATATATAAATACGCATAGTATCCTTTTCATCTATCAAATACAGATACAAGACATGTGGTTTGATCTAGTCTATATGTACAGAATGTAAGGGCATTTTTGGATCTTCAGATACAGAAAGCAACTGAAAAGGAAAATTCACAAAGCAAGATGCATAAGGGCCAGTGAAATAAACACTGTTGAGGCCTACAGTAGTTTACTTCAGACCAAAGCTGCCTCAGGTTGCTAAGTAACAGCTGGATGGTGGTGGGGGAGCAGGAAGAGGAGAGATACTAAAATGATAAACAGGAGACAGGAAGTGTGTTTCAGGGGTGGATTGCTGCGGAAAGTTCTCTCAGACATGCACATTTTGTGCACTTACAAATATATACATTCATTTTAAACCCACATCCAAGCACACGGTGCACAATCCTTAGATTATGCATGGTAAAACCTGCATAGTATCTTCAAAAGGACTAGCCTTTTATTTAATATTTTTTAAAGTGATGTCATGCCTTTCAGTCACCTGTTCTTTGTTAATAAGAGGAGGTGAGTTTATAAAGTTAGAAAGAATAGAAGCATTTATGCTGTTGCTGTTTGTAAAAAAAAGAGAAAAACCACAAAGAGCCACAAGCCGTTATTCTGTGTTTGCTGTGAGAATCAAAACAGATAAGATGATGACTCACTGAAACATGCATTAATAGTCTGTTGTATATAAAACATAGATATATAAAACGAATTACTGTGCCCTTTTGCCGAGTTGTCAAACATGTTGTACATATGTTTTTGATCTCTAAGTTGAAACATTAAGTGTTACATTAATTTGTCAGGTTTTGTGCAAAAAAAGTACATACTGGTTTGTTGTTAAACAGCTTGAGTTAGAATGAGTAGGCCTTTTAATTCATTTATTCTGTTGCATGTGTTTTTATGTTTTAACAGGGCAGAAATTGACAAGGTGGAGGCTAATGTTAATGAATTGGAGTCAAGACTTGAAAAGGTGAGACCCGGAGATGCTGAGAGACTCACATAATTATATTCTGCCTATTGTTTTAAACCATAACAGAGAAGACCCTCATACTGTACTTACACCAACACCATAAAATAACATTTGAAATACAGTTGCTGCAGGTAAGGTTTATTAAATCAAAATTGAAAGGTTCAATTCCCCAATTTGCGATGAAGTTGTTGTTACTGTTCCTCTCTCCTGCCACGTCTTTTATAAATTTTGTGAAAAAGATACAGTGTAATGCCGTGTCCTGAGAGGAACTACAAAGAGGAATTACCAATTGAAAAGCTGTTGACCACAAGCACCAATTTCCCTTGAATAAATTAGACCAGCTTGTTTCAAACCACAGAGCTCATTCTCTTCTTTTCTATAATTTTACTAGTTGTTTTTAGCTCCTACAAAATTAAATGTGTGTGTGTGTGTGTTTTGGAGTTTTTTTTATTTTTTATGACTTACTATAAAATTCTGTGTGTTTGTGTAGTTGGTGAAACAGTGCCACACTATGCTGGAGACGGGTCGAGTGTATTGCCAGAACAGTAAAAGCTTTGTAAATGGCCTGAAAGAGCTGGGACATCACTGTTCTGAGGACAGCACTATAGGGGTAAGTGTCTTCGCAGTCAACTGTAAGTGATTTCAAAATAGAATCACATACACAAAAACCCATGTAGGGTTAGCCACACCACATTAAGAGTTTTGCTCTTAACAGAAGCTTTAATACAGGTTTCCTTCTTTTAGGAGTGTTTAGACAAGTTTTCCAAAAAACTGTCAAACATCCTTGGTGCTCAAGAGGTAAGTCTTACTTTTTACCGTTACTCATAGCAACCTAAATGCCAACAGTCTGTGTGGATGTGTTCCTCTACTTTTCCTTTTGGCTTGCTTTCCACTGTTCTGTGAATTCTGTCTCTCCCATCAGGAGGTGATTGAAACCACACAGAAGTCTGTGAAGTTAAAACTGCAGAATTTTGTGAAAGAGTAAGTGGAGTTTTTCTATTCAGCCAGTAAATGAATAAATGTATGCATGGATGTAGGGTTAGACTGAAGCATGAATAAAAAATTGAATAAAAAATAGAAATGTCATTTTTTTAATCTCTCAATGTCTTTCGCAACCCTCCTCTAAGCGATGTGAAACGTTTTAAGGATGTGCGTAAGGAATTTGAGCGCAACAGTGAAAACCTGGAGGCAGCAGTGGGCAGGAACGCTCAGGCACCAAGGGGAAAACAGCATGAGGTGGAAGATGCCAGCAATAACCTGTTGAACGCAAGGAGAGCATTCAGATCAGGAGCACTGGACTATGTGTTACAGGTAAACATACTGTATACTTGCATTTACAGACTCTTTCATTTACACACATAAATTATATACAATATAAAAGCAATGTTATATGCTCTCATTCTATAATACAACAACTGCAAGGCTACCAGTCACTTATTGTTCCTGTTTTTTCCATCTAGATTAATGTCATAGAGTCAAGGAAGAAGACCGAAATTCTTATGGCGGTATGTGTCATAGAATACGGTGATGTAGGCATTAAAATGTAGAGCTCTATGATAATAATGTAGACTAAATGGAAATGAATAGTCACTTTTCTTTGTTGTTTTATGTGTGTGTGTGGTTTGTCAGATGCTTTCTCTTATGGAGGCCCAGGCTCTGTTCTTCCAGCAGGGTTACCAGTCACTCACAGAACTGGAAAACTATCGCAAGCAGTTGAAGGATGAGGTGAGAGGTGATCTGTCTACATACACAAGCCACCAGAAAGGAAAGTAAAAGTGTATCAAATATCAAGCTGGTTGATAGACGAAGGCAGAGTTGTTCGGAAGAGGAAATTGACACGTAGTCACGTAAAAATAGTGGAAAGGTTGAATTAAACAACAGGGTCTAATGAGAGGAATATGATGGCATATTGAGGGATCACATGACGGCACATCATGACAGGAAGTTGTTTGCCAGAGAGAGCAACAACAGGAAACAGTACGCATCACACGCTGGTTTATGTGTTGGCACATACTTTCAAGATAGCAGAACAGTAAAATGCTAGAACAAAACGTAACGATGTTACTAGTAAAAACAAACACTGCTGCATTTTGATTTTAATAGTGCAAGATCTCTTCATGCAACTTATTAACAAATTTTGTTTCACCTGACCTTTTTATAGTTTTTATACAATTCTGCGATGCTAATTATTGTGGTAATATTTATTTTCATGTAGTATCAATGTTTTATTGTATTTTAGAAATTTTCTAATTGTCACCGTCAGAAAATCCTAGACATTTCTGGAACTTTATTCGTGAGGACAGTATTAGTCATAAAAAACAAAAACGATCAAATGTACACTTCTGAAGTTTTGGACGACTGTTGTTTTGAGCTCAATGTTATGCCAGTACCATGTCATTTCTGCGTACAAGTAATAATACTGAAATGTATAAATGTGTAAAAAAAAATTTAGTTTTTTTGTGAGTACCGTCGATGGTAAAAAAAATGTGATTTTCATATTCAGCATGTTAAACTTCATAAAGAAACAGTAAAAATTCAAGCGAAACACAACGTGTGTTATCTTTGATTATTAAGTACATGGATTATTTACTTCTTAACGTACAGTAATTGTGCATGGTTGTCAGTTTAATAATATGTTCATATTGTAATAAGAAAAACAATCCGTTTTTAAGTAGTTACTTGATGCTGTGGAACATGAAGTTGTAATGTAGACGTTTTAGACAGGAAACTTACTCACCTTCTACTGGCCTGCGAAAACCACAAAACCTGCTCATAACTTCCTGTAAGCAAAGGAAATGGTGAAACGCTAAGCATGACAAATGTCAAGAGATGTCAAGAGCCTATAGCAGTGGGGTTTTTAAGAATTACTTTGCTCCACAGTATTTGAAAAAAGAGAAAATGTAAATGTTTTCAAACGATATAAAGAGTGTTTTTAAAAGTAGTAACAGAGCCAAGGAAACAGGGAAATGTGTTTTGATGAAATCACATGACAGACTCGAACAAAGCATGGGAGAGAACAGGAAAGTCAGAATAACAAGTGAAGGTGGACATAGAGGTTATCTTCATGGCCTTCTCTCAATATAGGTCAGGAAGTTAAGCAAGACCCAGCATGTCCTACAGACTTTCTTGTTCAGTTAAGCCTTGAGTGACGTGTACTTTGACATGTGTTCTGACTGTGGTCCGAAAATCTGCAGCACCATCAATAGACTGCAATTATAATGCACTCACCGTCATAGCTCATGACTGGATGAGTCTCTTAATAACTATGTACAAAAGTGGTGATTATGGCTAAGCCATGTGTTTATAAATGTATGATATACAACCAAGCTCAAGATCTAGCTAAATGCATGTCACAGCACATAGCTGGAGATGATCCAAACCTCAGTCTCCAAGAGTTTCTAGCTTTTCAGGATTTTCTGTCTGGTCTGACAAGTCCTACATTTTGAAAGTTAAAGTTTGTTTTGTTTATTAAAACGTTGTACAAATTTGATAATACATTCTGTTTAAAATAATACTTAAATTATGAAATGTCACATAGATGTGTTATTGTCTCTCAGTACACTCAACTGGTCCTGAATTCAGCAAGAGAGAAAAGAGACATGGAGCAAAGACATGCTGCTGTCAAGAAAAAGGTAGTAACAAACAGACTATTGTATTTGTACACATAGGCACTGTACATAATATACACAAAGACACTTCTAAAGTAAGATTTATTTGTATCGGCATCCTTAGGACGTGACGTATGATGACTCCATTATGGACTTCAGCCCAGATGCACCCAATGGCATCGTAATGGAAGGTTACCTGTACAAGAGAGCCAGCAATGCTTTCAAAACATGGAGCAGGTACATGTTTCCACTCTTTATCCCATTCCAGAGCAGTTTAATAATTTTTTGATTTTGTTTAAGGTCAGACAACATACACATTTTAACAAACATTTTACTGTTTATTAGTCCCTTTAGGAACTATTTATATTCTTTTAATTCAATAGATGTACTGTTGTGGCTTGTTGAAATTCTTTATCCATGCACAGTTTCAGTTATTTGCTTTAATTTAATTTATCATTTCATGGAGTCTTTTAAACATTTGTCATACCTTTATATTTTGTCTATGAGGACGAATTTGCACTTTCACCTATTTTTTCACTACACTTGTGTCCATTGTGGAGGTAGAATTTCTGTGGTATTGGAGGTGAATCATAAGTACAAGTCTAAATGCATTATTAATACCTCACATGGCGATGATACGTGCATCTGTGTGTTCATGTTGCAGGCGTTGGTTTTCCATTCAGAAAAACCAGTTGGTTTACCAAAAGAAACATAATGTAAGTATGGACGTCTAACAAGAAGTTGGCAGCATTTATCAACAACAAAAATCACAACATATTTCACACAAACATACCCACGGGAAATTAAAATGAGATCTCTTAAAATTATCTGTCTATCCTAGACAACAACTGAACCAATTGAAGAGCAAATTGAGTCTCTATATTTTTCCTGAGATACTGCATCTGATTTTTAGCATTTTAGAAGATCCCAACAATGTTTCAACTGTTCTCACATTTGATTCTAAGAAAAGAAGACTTCAAGAATGTTTAGCAATTTATTCTAAAAACAAATCATCTTTTTTGGATATTTTCATGTTTCATTTTATAGATAATTTTATAGCGTTTCATTTTATAGATAATTTGGTTAAAAATGTCTGATTTGTTTCTATTATTTTTCTACTAAGGTATTTACAAAACATTAGACCTAAATTTAAAAGAAGTGAGCGCATCAGCATTTATCATTTTCGTTGATTAAATGTTAAATGCCGTCTCATTTTAAAGTTGCTTTGGACTGTGTCTCCTAAATGAATAAATGTAAAGAGACCTAGCTGATACGGTATTTATACAAAACCTCTATTAAATCTCCTAATCTAATGAAAGAGCATCCTTTAAACATGGTTACTGTACATAGAGACAAATATATGCCTACACACAAACCACAGTTCTTGCATGTTCTTTTCTGTAACCTCATAAACATGCACCACATACAGAAGGCACATATTGTTTTTTTCTGCATACAGGAGCAGCCCACTGTTGTTGTGGAGGACTTGCGTTTATGCACAGTAAAGCACTGCACTGAACAAGAAAGACGTTTCTGCTTTGAGGTCGTCTCTCCATCTAAGTGAGTCTATGTGTGTGGGGCTGGTGTTTTAAAATGTAATGTATATTAGAGCAATACTTTGTTTGTTTGTTTTTTGTATATGCCAATGTAGACATTTTGTAAATGTTATTCTGTATTTACATAACCTACCGAAACTCTAAATACCAATGTGTATGTGTGCTTGTCCATAGGAGCTGCTTGCTGCAGGCTGATTCAGAGTGCCAGCAGCAAGGCTGGATCAACGCCGTTCAAAACAGCATAGCCTCAGCGTTCCAAGAGAGACGAGATGACACTCTAAGCCCTGTAAAACATACACAAATTCACACGTTTGTTTTTGTTTTGGTGGGGACTTTCCATTATGTTCAGCTGTTTGAATATTGAGCTTACTGATGTCTTCTATCACATACCTACACGTCACCTACACCATTTTTAGAAATAATCAGTAAACGTTATTTTGTGTGTTTATTTATTACTGCTGTATGTATTAGGGTGTTATTTATTGTGGGAACCATTGGCTTGTACCACTGATCTATATAAATAACTGGATTGCTCATGACGTCATTACACTGACGCTACCGGTATGCCCAAACGTTCTATTAAATTAATAGGGAGTTATCACATATTCATGATAAAACAATAACTCACCAGTGCCCGTTTTTATATCTAAAGTCTCACAGTACATTCTTACAACGTAAATGTCTTAAGCAAATGGTTAATTATTTAAAGTCCCGAATTTTCCCATCTTATTAGATATCGAGTTCATTTTCTTTACAGTAGCGTAATGATCAGCAGACTAAGGAGACCATGAGCAAAGTATCTGATTTTTACTGATACTCAATGTTTAAATGAACATTTATGTGTTTCTCAGAGAGATCGCTGTAGTTCAGTGTCCGGGGGAAATGTGCGTTTGAGTGGAAGTGGAGGGGAGTCAGAAACTTCTGGTCGGGAGGCGTTGGAAGAGGTGCAGGCCATTCCGGGGAACAG
The DNA here is from genome assembly GCF_024868665.1 of Triplophysa rosa. Classification (NCBI taxonomy): domain Eukaryota; kingdom Metazoa; phylum Chordata; class Actinopteri; order Cypriniformes; family Nemacheilidae; genus Triplophysa; species Triplophysa rosa. The sequence goes on along the minus strand of NW_026634346.1, from coordinate 48,853 downwards.
GCAGTGCTGTGACTGCGGGGAACCTGGACCTGACTGGGCCTCTATTAATCTGGGTATCACACTGTGCATCACCTGCTCTGGTATACACAGGTAATACACACACATACGCATTATACTGTATCTTGTGAATGTGCACCTAAAATTTTGGTTTTGTGTTTACAGGAGTTTAGGTGTCCACTTTTCAAAGGTACGATCCCTTACGCTGGACTCCTGGGAACCTGAGCTCATCAAAGTAAGACTACACACACATTTTCATATATTTCTCAATCATATGGAATTTTTACTCTTTACGATTTGTTTAGTCTCTTCTCTTGCCCTGTCATCTTTTGTTTCTTCATCACTTTCTGTCTTCAGCTCATGTGTGAGTTAGGAAACACAGCTATAAACAAGATCTATGAGGCGCGTATAGATGAGATCACCATCAAGAAGCCCCACCCCTCTAGTCCAAGGTAGGTGCTCTGTATTGACATGCACAATTTGAGTTTCCTACCAAGCCTTTGCATAGTTATTTTATGAACAAATATATACAAGTGCTCACAACATAATTTGTGATTTTTTTAAAGATATTTATATTTGGCAACATTAGTGGTGGTTCTCTCTGTGTAACCCAATTGATCATCTCTCAGACAAGATAAGGAATCATGGATTCGCTCGAAATATGTGGAGAAGAAATTCATCCACAAGCTCCCAGAGACTGGTAGAGGTCCGCTCCTGCGACGTTCCAGTGCTCGACGTAATCGAGCGACCACAGAAGACAGACAGACCGCACGTCCCGCACTTAAACCCAAACCCACTCGAGCCACTCTTCCAAGACTTACAGGTACACAGACCCATATATCCTAAAAACTCAATAAGCACAAAACCATTCCTTTTATTTCACTCCAGCTGTGAAATCTACATACACACTACATAGAATCAGTGTTGGGGAAGCTACTTTGAAACTGTAGTTAGATAAGCTAAGCTACTCATCAATAAAAGTAGTTCAATTACAGCTTAGCTACCCATCTGAAAAAGTAGTTAGCTAATGAAAAATGTTTTAAGAAAACACTGTTTAAAACAATGTAATACAATACAGTTATGATTTCAGTGTTATTTTATTTTGTAAACTACACAGTACTCAAGTTAAAGTTATACAGTCAAGTTGAATACTCAAATTTATCTCAAGTTAACAGTTTGCAAAATGTAGACAATGTGAATAATTATAACAACAAAAAGAACAAATGTATGCAACTTATATATTTTGCAAAGGGCCAAATAACTCACCTGTATGTGTTTCCTTAAATTTGTGCTTGAAGTCTTTGATGCAGACAGCGTTTAAATTTTTGGTTTGCACAGAATACATACAAACGTGTAAATATTACTGTTTGCTTCTTTAACTGCCCATAGCCTTATTTGTCCAAGTTCATGTCTCTTAATCACTGCGGTCAAGCCATTCGGATGCGCGGATATTGAGTGGTTTACGGTAAATTCCAGGAACGCCGCTTTTAATGCTTTATTTAGATGAGGATCCGTGTCTCTTGTCAATAGCATATTTCTTGTCTTACGTTTAGAATATCTCATTTTTGTCGTAATTGAGGCATTTTTTTCTTTAAGAATGTTTGCATTATTATTGCTGTATATTGTGAAAACTCGCTGTCTACAACTTTTAATTATGTATTATTTTAATGCCTTTTAGACCTTTTTCCTGTAAATAAAACGGTTTGTCTATAATCTTTAGTCTTTGACCAATTGACCAAGTTTTTGTCTGTGCGCTGCTTATTGCTTAAAAGTTTGTCACAATGGAATGTAGCGAGTAGCGTTTCGACATGCTACACCGCTACTTGCTTGTGGAAGTATTTAACTACCGGAAAAGCTACACTGTTTTAAAAGTAACTTAACTACCATCAAGCTACAGAAAAATGTAGTTAAGTTAGTAGCGTCGCTACTTGTAGTTAGCTACTCCCCAACACTGGATAGAATACTACACAAAAGTGAAAATTCTGTCATAATTTACTCACCCCCTAGTTGTTCCAAAACGGTCTAAATTTTGTTGTTCCGCTGAACACAAAAAGAGATATTTAGAAGTATGCTTGTAAAACTACTATGGTAGTCAAGGGTGCCCTAGAAGTGTTTAGTTTTCCAAATTCTTCCAAACATCTTCTTTTGTGTTCAATAGAACAAAGAATTTTATACAGTTTTAGAACAACTTGAGGGTGAGTAAAAAGTAACAGAATTGTCATTTTTGGGTGAACTATCAATTTAAATGGAGTCTTCAGGCAGTTTATGCTGCCTTCACGTGCTCTCGGAATTTCCCTCTTGCTGTCATATTACAATGTGTGAACTTTTTAGATGGTCCCTTACCCACCATTTTTTCAACTTGCTGTTGCTATGACATTCATTCTTTAAATAAGAGACTTACTGTGCATTTTATCGGTCCATTTATTCTCTGGTATATATCTTGCTATAGCGCAAAGCTTTAACAGTTGAACTACAGTAATCCGATATTATCACGCAGATTAAACCCCACATTGCATTATGGTGAATGCATAGTACTGTTTTATGGGTCAGAGGATATGTTCCTTAAATGCTTCCAATGTCAGCATAGGTAGGCAGTCCTTTTTAACCTGGTTAAAAAAATCAGTAAATAATTAAGAATAGTTCCTGTTTCTTATGACTGCTTTGATCCACTGAACACAAATAGAAGCCCAGAAGAAAAGTAATAAACTGTTGCTATACATTGCAGCTGACTGACAGCCAGTTTGGAACGCTGCAGACATACTGATGCAGAACAGTAAAATGTAATGTCATAGTGCTGTTTGACTAAATATCAACACTTCTCAGCCCATCAAATTTGAGAACTGGAACATAACAATAGTTTAATAATAGTAAATGGACTAGTAAACAGAAGCCATGAAGGATTTCTGAATGAGTGTCTGTTTCATTTGCCACTGATCTAATCAGTTGACTGTTATTTGTGTTTTTTCTTGTAGGCTTGACCCCAAGTGACATAATGAAGAACAATTCCAGCTCTCATAAAGGTTCGACACACACATAAATATGATAAATAAAAGACAGCTGCAGAAAATGATGAATTCTTTACTTCAGAATCTCTCACATTCTGCATAGAATTACAAATGTTTACTTACTCTCTTTCTCTCTCTCTGCAGAGAATGATGAAGAGGAAGATCTGAGTGGCCTTCATCCCGGGGCTTTGCTGTATCGATCTGCAGCTATGCAACATTTCCCACTCATGGCAGACGCTCTAGCGCACGGCGCCGACGTCAACTGGGTCAACGTGGCAGAAGACAGCAAAACTCCACTAATACAAGCCGCTATGGCTGTAAGTGTGCCTGTATGTGTGTGTGTTTCAATTAGGCTTATTATAGATTGCCCAGTTTTCCTGGTGCAGTTAATCTTGTGTTACCACCCACGGAAAGCTGGGAAAACCTTTAAAAAATGTTTGTGGATTTTACAAATATTACAAATATAACAGCAGTTACTCATCTAGTGATGATTAAATTCAAAAGAAGAACATTATAACAGCCTGTTTGGTTGTGTTTGAATTGTGTTGGATTTGGTTGTGTGTTTATTTCTACAGAACTCCTTGGCAGCCTGTGAGTTCCTCCTGCAGAACGGAGCTCATGTTAACCAGGTGGACTCCAATGGGAAAGGACCACTACACCATGCTACCATACTGGGACATACAGGGTAATACACACTTAGACGTATTACAAACAATGTGCGACCAAACACTGTTCTATGACCTAACGTGCATGTGTTGTTGGTTTGTTATAGGCTGGTATGTCTGTTTCTGAAGAGAGCAGCAGACTACAACGCAAAAGATAATGAAGGGAAAGACCCAATCGGCATAGCCATAGATAATGCCAATGCCGACATCGTCACTCTGTAAGTAGTGTCAGAGAGCCAGATTTTTTATTTATTTACTTTTTTGACAGATGTGTTTGCAATTTACTTGTTCTGATAGAGAACGTTCCTGTTTACACAGGAAAAGAATGGCTGACATGTTTGTGTGTTAGTATTATAAAGTCATTATCATGAATATAAAATAAACAATGACAAAGTGAATATCACAGGGGTGCTCATTGCTCATGGATCTCATTTACTGGCTTGTTTACTGAGTGTCTCAAACAAAACTATCTTTCAAAGATTTGATTGTTTGACAAAACATTGTCAAATTCAGTTAAAATCTACTGCTATTTTTGCAGCCTATTGTCTGAATTTATTTCCCATCCAAAGCCTGTGCACACTAACTTACTTAAATTGTGTAAACTGTATGCATTATGGGTAAAATAATCAGCAAAAGGAGATATCCAATGGGTGAGACTATGGTTTGGTTCACATTCATTCAAATGCATTTGAAAACAGCCTTTTTTACATCCACATTAGCATTTTTCAAATTCAGACATTTTCCAAATGTACGTCAACACTAAACTGAAATGTTTAAAAATTATTAAATCGTTTTAGTCTGTGTGGAAGAAAGCATCACATGACTATACAAATTCATGCATTCTTTCAATGCACTTTTTACATTGAGTGCCAGAAGCACATGTATTTTTTATTTATTGCATTTTATTTTATGTACTGTAAATAATTAAGTCTTAAAAGGATAGGTCACCCAAAAATGTTAAATCTGTCATTAATTACTCACCCTAAAGTTGTTCCAAACCTGTATAAATTTCTTTGTTTTGTTGAGCACAAAGAAAGATATTTGGATGAATGCTTCACCATTGATGCACCATTGACTATCATAGTACAAATCATTTTTGTATAATTTTAAAGAATTTAGGGGGAAAACAGCTCTGGTACCTTTGACAACCATTTTAATGGTAGTCAATGGTGCCCCAGAAATCTCTGTTGCTAACATTCTTCCAAATATCTTTCTTTGTATTCAAAACAAAGCAATTTAAATAGGTTTAGAAACAACTTGGGTGAAGGTGAGTAATTCATGACAGATTTTTCATTTTTGGGTGAACTATCAACATTTTCATTCAGTTCTAAATGTTGAATTTAGTTCAGTTGTATTTTGTTCTAACATTTGTGTAGTGTTAAAAAACTAAAACAGGAAGTGCTTCTGGACCAGTGTTGCAAAATGGTCTATAGCTGATTAAATTAACAGTTACAGAGGACAATAATTGCCTTACAGTCCATATGATGATGTATTTTCTGCAAATAACTTCATTAACCAGTCATCTTATGTGGTTTTTACAGACTCCGGATAGCCAAGATGAACAAGGAGATGCGGGAGATGGACGGCACTCCATCAGGTCATTCTGAGGGGTGGGGATATGGTGGTGGGACTGGGGCTGTGATTGGACAGACAAAAAAAACCTTTCAGTCTCTCAAGAACCAGCTAAGTGGTCGAGTAAAAGGTGGCCAGAATTAACTGGCTGTAAATTTAGATGATTTAGAGAAGGAAATAAAAGACAGTATATGGATTTGTGCACTTTGGTATAATACTTTAATGATCGCGTATCACAGGCAATTTCTGCCAATCTCATATGAATCTTGAGTGCCTATACAGTAGTATTGCATACATTGTATCTTCGAAGAATATTTAGTTTGATCAAATTTATAAAAGAGAGATACAGCTATACGATTATTTCCGGAAAAACATGAGCTGCTGGAGGTGGGACTAGTGGGGAGAGTGGGATGGAACTACACCACGAGCAAGCAACACATCATCACATTAATCCCTTCGTGTTTTGTACATTATGCACGTACACGCCGATTGCCAACAAAACACAGACGTATGACTTAGTTTGACTTACCACGTGCAGTTCATGTCTGGCATCTTTTAGCACTGGGATCTCACCATCTTATCAGTTTCAAACGATCTTCAAATACAGCGTTATATCTACCGTTTATATAACATCTATCACTGAAATGTCATGAACAAACAGACACACATAAACTTCACTATCGCAAGAGTAACTCCCGTTTCACACCGCACGCGTAAGCAGTGCGTAGGCAGAGCAGCACGTAGGGAAAATATACTCGGCGCCAAAATGATCGCTACATTGCTGCTTACGCGCCGCTTCTGCTCTGCGAGCACACGCTGCTTACGCGTGCAGTATGAATGCTCTCATCTGTTAACATGTGCACTGAAAAAAATAGGCGCTGCTTACGCACTGCTTACGTGTGCGGTGTGAAACTGGAGTAACGAGCTGCAGCGCAGCGCAGCCCATCTTGACGCAGCGCAGATAAACTTGATGGAAAGCATTCTCACTCGTGGGCAGGCTCTTTCTTTCACCTTGCCGTGCTTTTCCGGGAGAATGGCCAATAAAAGGAATAGGATCCCTTTGACGACACAGGGATCCAGAATTATAAAAAAAACTTTCCGAAACAAGTTGTAGTGTTTCAAGTACAGAAATACTATGTCGTACGTCCAACTCATTTTTTAACAAGTTGACCATGTTAAGCATGAGAAGCCAGCACGTTTAACAGTGTAAAGAAGTTAGAATGCATACACATAGCATGAAACCCGATCTTTAAAACATTTAGGGGTGGTTTCCCGGACAGAGATTAGTTTAAGCCAGGACTAGGCCTTAGTTAAATTGAGATATTTAAGTTGTTTTAAAAAAACTTACCTTACAAAAACATTATTGCTGTGCATCTCGAGACAAAACAATGACAATGATCTTTTTTAAGATATGTCAGTGTAAATTGTTTTCGATAAAGACACCTTTAACATTGAAGTTAGTCTGGGACTAGTTTTAAAGTCCCAGTGAAATTAAAATTGTAATATTGCAGCGTTTATTGTAAATAGCTTATCAATGTGGGTAATTTTCTTTTAAAAATTCATGTACCCTCATAATCTTCAGTTAAAATCTGAAAATGCACTTCCACCCTGAAATGAGTATCCATCTCAAATGACGTAAATTAGACTGCTTGGGAGGAGCATCCGTTTACTCCTCCCCTTCAGGTCTGCTGTCAGTTTGCTGCCAGTTTCATTTCAAAATCAATGCAACAGCTGTTTTTACACATCCAATTAAAGGAACAATACGGCGTTTTTAGGAGGATCTATTGACGGAAATGCAATATAATATAAAAAACTATTTCTTCAGAGGTGTATAAAGACCTTACGTAATGAACCATTATGTTTGTAATACCTTAGAATAAGCTGTTTATATCTACATACAGAGCGGCCCTACATACATTGAATTCGTTGCCATGTTTTGTGCAGCAGCCCTAAACAGACAAACAACTCTACAATGCGCGTTTCCTCTCCGCTGTGGTATCGTGGTGAAATGGATCGCGGGAAGATCCGTGATCCGTACGGATCACGCATGTGACCCGCGGATTAACTGAAAGTTTATTCATCATTGAGTAAAAGAGATATAGATATCTATGAGTATATCTGCTAAAAGCCCTAGTACCGCGGGTCTTAATAGTATTAACACAGGTCCTAGCTCCTGCCTGACTTTTATCCTTCTTTTTAAACTTAAAATCCACAAACCTTTTATATTATGTAATACATAAGACATAGCTCTTACAGTCTTTCTAATGCCCGCAAAATCTCTTCCCTGCATCAACATGAGAACAACATCTTTTTGTACTGTGGTGGCCACCGTCGTGTTTGGACTGAGCGATTTGTGGCAACTCTATAATACATCGCTAGTGGCCGCTGTTAATCAAGAACTGCACCTTTAATTCACAGTGAAAAATGCAAGCCACACCCACTAATTTTCTCCTTTAAATTTCCTTTTCACTCGGAAACGTGTCAGAATACGGAAGTAAAAACAATTGCAACTTCCAGTTCACGGGGACTTTAAGCTCTGTCTGGGAAACCGCCCCTGAATGTTAACAGAAAAGCTCATATGTCAGTAGAAAAATATGGTTTCGTTGGAAACTCTTAAACCAAAGTCAGTTAAAACAAAATATAAAGCAACATTGTAGCACAACATGAGAACACAAGTAGTCATGAATCTCTCTTATTGAACCTATTATTGTAATGCATTGTGTATAGAAGTAAACCATGCATGTGTATATTATTTCATGTTATGGTATTTTGATGTCTTATATCATCCACATTTAAACGAGCAGTGTAAAAAGGGTTGACAGCGACTCATCTCAGTGACTTTTATGTTACATATCTGTTACATCATGTTATTGCTCAAATCACAGTATGGCAGTGTGTATTTACACAAATCTTATCTTCATCATGGCTAGTTTTATTCAGCGATACAGTTACACTTCAAATACATCGTCGCACAAATGTAACTCTGAAATTGTCTTTTTAAATCAGAGAAGTTTCAACATGAACCAAAGTTATATTTTAGCAGTTTTAAAGCATCCACCATTTCCATAGAAAGACACTCTAGATCTGTTATAGACCTTTGTTTTTTGCAAGGGGCATTAGTCTGCTTTACAGCTATACGTTTTAGAATATTCAGGTTCATCTGGGACTTGATTTAAAGGAATTATACATTTTTTTAATTCATCAGCAGGTCATAGCAGTGCTTGCAAGGCAACATTGTATTAAAAACTCTATTACTACTACTTTTACTTCTTTATAATCATCTATAATTACCCAAACGTACTGTTGTACATAAATTCATTCTTAGTTGTACTACCAGTTTTTCATTCTGTTCATTGTTAGAATGTTCACCACTGTTCACCGCCATTTATAAACTTCATAGCTTCCTTTAACTATTAATGCATCTATATTGTATTATCATTAATCTCTGTCTTCTGTTCTGCTCCACTTCTGTTCTATTATTGGACCTTATTATTTTTCCAAACCTTATAACACCTATTTTTATGCCTTGCAAGTACAAGTATTTCTATTTATTCAGCTATTATAGAATAAGCATTAACATGTGGCATTGAATGGAGTATCACCACCAATCAATCTTTACAATTAACTCACCATTAATGCAGTCAAATAGAGATCATTACTCCAGATACTACGATCAATATAACCAAACACAACATGTAATAGGATTTTGTTACTCTGAATCAAATACACAATGCCAGATGTTTACAGCTCTCTTTTGGTGCTTATGGCTTTTGCATCTTGTGTTTTTTTATGGTCTGGGGCTTGTTCAGTGTAGTTTGTGTCTGTGTCTCTGTATACAAAACTGTTTTAGCTGTTGGTCTGTGTGTCTGTGTATATATGTGCATGTCCTGAGATGGGTGGCCAGGTGTCTACTGTACTGCTTGCAGTGTGTGTCTTCTGCGCTGCAGGCTACAGGTAAACCTCTGCTACCGTACGCTCTACTGTATGCGTAACAGCTACACACAGATTTTCTGTCTTTCATCATTGAGTGTAGTACAGTCTAATGTATGCATGTTCTTGTTCTTACAGTTTTTATTGCAGGATAGTGTATAAGGAAAGATAATTAAATGATTGCATTAAATGTACTGCGGTGCAGATGTTATTCTTATTCTTATTAGATTTGTTTAATGCTAATCATTTCTTGCTCTCTCTATATCTGCATATCTCTTACTGCAGGTGACGATACCTACCATGACATCTTCAGGGATTTCTCACAAATGGCCTCCAACAACCCAGAGAAGCTTAAACGACGTAGCACCGACATGAAATAAACCATTCGGCCACTAGATGTCAGCGTTACGCCTCACAAGCACACACACACACACACTTGCACATATCAGAGGACAAGATAAATTCATTATGGTTTTTATGCTGAATCATCATGTGGCGGACCACGACACCACAGAAAACTGTAACCTGCTATGAAAAGCTGCTTCGTTTGGTTTTTCTGCCTTAAGTGAGAATTTAAGCGTGAATCTAAACATTCAGATTTTTAACGTAGGCTGTTTATTCTAGTTCTGGCTTTAGTATTGTACCTATGCGGTGCATAGCATGTAGTTAACTGCTATTTACAGTCAATTATTTCTGTGGTCAAAATTGCCATTATTTATCTAATGAGGGACTTTTGTTCTTCTGATAATTTATAACTGAGCAAGTTTTCAGGTTCATGCTAAGGAAGTAACAAATAGCTAAGCAAGCCAGAGGTGAAGTGTACCTTTAAATGCTTTTAAATTAGAATTCAAGCCATGGAATTCATTTCTCATTTGAATGATTTTAAATGTAAATGAAAGTTTCTCTAATTCATTCTTTTGAGAGCCACAGTGTTAATGCAACTTGAATGTAAACTGTTGTTTGGGTGGGAGATCTTTTTAAACTTGTTCTTTATAATGGAATTGTATTTTTTGTTGTTTTAAGACCCAAGCAAAACATCCGAAAAAAGTGTTTGCTTGCTATTTTATAAATAGGCCTATGCAATGTTCTCAGCAACATTTACTGTACAAATGAACTACCCTGTAGTTGGTAGTTTATGTAGCTAAATAAATAATACTTCTTATTGCGTGACTTGTTTCTTTTTTATTTTTACTACACTGAATCTGATAACACATTTTACTATTCTAAATGGTTTATTGGTCAATCTGTTCATTTTTTTTACATGTTTTAACAGAAGATGGGCACATTTTTGTAATAGGACTGCATTTTTAGTATAGAATTAATAAATGCATGATATATAGCCACACCCTTATCATGCTAATTGCAGGACATTTACCAAAATCTGTATTTTTAAAACGCACAATGTCTAAGAAATATTTGTAAAAGGGCTTAAACTCTCAGTCATAGCTCCAATGTCATAAAACAAAATGAGAATTTTTATTTACTTTACTAATAGCCTTTAGAACATCCAGATGACACAATTTCCTTTTGACAATGTGTCTTGTGCTATATTCCAAGGTTACCAAAAGGGGGATGTTTAGGGTAACAGGACTGAGTAAAACAAGTAAAATTCCGAAGGATTAAATCACATTACTTCATTGTGAGGTAGTAAGAGTGGAGACATAAAGGGTACATGTTTTTTAGTGTTTTAGGTTCTTATAAATGTTTTAAATTTTACATGTTATAGCCTATTTGTACTGAGTATAATGTGCAGGACACATTTGCTTAAAAATAAAATTTATTTTCAAGTTAATATTCATTATTCATAATGATTAGGTGGAAATTGTAATCTGTAACCTGAAGTCTTGGAATTATATTAGGTCTCTGACTATACACATAAACTGATTGCACTGAAATAGTTGTTATTCTGAATGTCTTTAAACTACAAAATCTAAGCACCAATCATTCAACAGTTGAATATTCTTAATGCAGCAAATGATCATGTTCTGTGTGGCATCATAACAGCATCTGTCACGTATCATGGCTCAACTAGTTGTTACCGCAAATAATGTCACTGAATTATACTAAGCGACCATACTGTACACTTAAATCAGTGCAGGATGTCCATTTTAAGAAGAACAAGCATAATCAAAACAAAAAGATGGAAAAATATAACATTTATTAACCATATTAAACACAAATCTTACCTACTTCAAATACAAAGTGTCATTGGATTGGAACCCACACTGTAAGCCTCTTTTTTTAAATTAAAGCATCAAAGTAAAATTTTAAATTAAAGCATCAAAGTAGAGACTTGTAATATTAGGTGGTACCCTGATAAAGAGGAAAATTACCTGGATTAGATGGACAAATTCCATTTTGCATTTTATTATAGCTACTATGTTGATATAAATTAACATCAAATTTGTGCCTTATGGACTATGCAACTTCATGCCCTTTACAGTTCTGACAACTTGACAAGATCATTTCTACAAGAGTGAAATGTTAACCTGCCAATTGTTCTGCCAAAGTTCAAAAAGCATGTTCATGTTTATTTACCACTTGCTTTTGTAATCAATCATTGCTGTTATGCAATATTTATAGCAGCATATTTATAGCAATTTTTCTCTTTTCAGCACTTTATAGTACAAGTAAATTGTTTTAATGTGTTCCCTGGGAATCCCTGCATGGCCTTAACATTGCTACTGCCTTTTTACTTCATCCATCCTTATATTTAAGGAATGTAAAAACAGTGTGTAAAGGCAGCATTGTGTGCATTATGAATCTAAAGGCAACTAGGACCTTTCATGAGGAGTGGGTAATGTTACATTAACACCTTGCAAACAGTAATCCAGTTATATTCTTGCATGCTTTTTACAACAGACCAGCTGTATTCAAGGTAAGACAAATCTGTGTTAAAGTGTAAATGGGAAAAAATGTTAGTAGAACAGACCTAGCTAAATGTTAACTTCTAACACTTGTAACAATTCTACAAATTCTACAACAAAACTATGTAACAATTCTTTCATCATTTACTAACCCTCACATTGTTCCAAACCTGTGTAAATTTTGTTGTTCTGCTGAACACAACCTAAGATTTTTGGAAGAATGTTTCCAAACATATCTGGGGAACCACAGACTTCCATGGTATGAAAAAAATACCATGGTAGTTAATGGTGCCCCAGAACTGTTTAGTTACCCACATTCTTCTTTTGTGTTCAAAACAATCGTACGTATTGTGGCTTTATAAAAATGTGTTATAAAACTACTTTTGGTTCCAATGCCTCTGCATGTGCGAATATCATATTTGACGTAATGTCAAATATCAGTAGTAGACTTATAAAATTGTGCTAATTTCATGGAATGGCATTTCCTGTCTTTTCTTCTTCTTTGTGCACTAGTTCCGTCAGATGGCTGTCGCACCACTCTTTATCTGAGTACAGGTATATCATCCAGGGGACACAGTTTCTCAGGAACAGAAGGCAGAGGTTGCTTCAGTAGTCCATCTTCCATGGAGGCATCCTGTGACGACTTTGGTGATGGAGGTGAAGGGCTCGTACAGGACCAAAAATGTGGAAGAGTCGATGTGATCAATGTACCTAACACAAGGAAACTTCCCGCAGCCACAAAAGATACTGTATATGACCCAGTATAGTCCTTCAGCCAGCCTGGGAGGAAAAAATACAAGAGACAATTGTTGAAACGCTGAATAATCTAATAGCTGATAAAATATTAGCAGAATTTTTACAAATATCACTGTGATTTTATTGTGTGTAAGTGGATTTTACCAGAAAGTGGAGCTCCCAGCAGCCCTCCGATGCTCTCTAAAAACTGCAGGAGGCCAAGGGCCCCTAGCATCCGCTCCATGCCTACGATCTCTGGTACCACTGCAAAGGCCAGCGGGGTCATTGCTCCCGCACAGAACCCATAAGCAAGGCTGACTACCAACAGTCCAGAGTAAGTCACACCAAGAGGAATAAGCAGCAGAAATATACCCAGTAACCCAGTCCACACCGTCAGCATGTGAAGCATTCGCATTTTACCGAGGTCTGAGGCCCAGCCGGATACAACACGACCCACTATGTCTGCCACACCGGTGACAGAGATCACAAACGCTGCCTGGTACTCACTGAAGCCGATGTGACGGCTGTGGGCAACCAGATGAACATATGGGATAAAGTAGCCCGCATTGAAGAAGGTGATGGCCAGGGTGTAAGTGAGGAAGCCACGGTGTGAAAGCAGGGAGATCTCAAAGCACTCATGTATACGGGAGCATTTGTTATGGTTGGATGAAGTTTTAGCCTAAGTAGGGCACAAAACAGCATGTCAGGATACAGATAAAAACATACACCATAGAACTACTTTACTGATAAAGGTAATGTATGTTATTTACACTTTAATAAACAGCAGCATTCCCATAGATCTAAACAATGAACCACAAACCTTTACCACAGCTTTTGGATTCCATATAGGTCGAATGAGAGCCCCGCAGGCGATCATGTTAAAGCTTAGGCCTCCCAGGATGAGCAAGGCTCCACGCCAAGCATAAACTTCTACTAGATACTGAAAAAGTGGGGAGAAGGCAAAAGAGGCAAGACCGATGCCAGTGAAGCCCAGGCCCATGGCTAGAGATCGTCGTGTGGTAAAATACTGCATTACTGATGCAATAATAGGGGTGAAGACCAAAGCCCATCCTATACCTGACAAAGATAAACATAAGAGCAAAAACTTCAATTTTGCAGTTGAATAGTCTAAAGGACAGACCATATAAGGGCATCATTCTTTACCTGAGATGAGTCCCATGGTCAGGTAAAGATGTGAAAGAGTCGTTGCCTGTGAAGCCAGAATAAACCCTAGACCTGAGAGGAATCCTCCAATCATAACAACTGGCCGAGCTCCATACACATTACATGCTGCTGTGCCTATTGGGCCTACACACATAATTAAGAGAAAACCAGAGTAATGGTTTTTAGCAAACAAACTAAATATGTATTTTATGTTGATATAGACATGAATTAATAAATTCATTAGAACATTAGAACTTACTAAAAAGCTGTTGTACTGCCACCCCAATGGATGTAATCCAGGATACAGCTTGGGCACTTTCCCCAAAGTACTGCACAAACTCTACGAAAAAGATGCCCAGACTGCGGATGAGCCCAAAGACCAGGGCAGAAGCCACGAAAAGAGCCCCTACCACCACCCAGCCCCAACCCCCATCAGGAGCCATCACCTGAGGGGAGGACTGCTGCTGTTCCTGTTTCTCTTGGGGCGTAGTCATCACTGCGTTTAAGAGACATAACAACAGAAACAGATAAAGACAGACAGAGAGCATAAATAAATCAGAAGGATTGTGTAATTCTCAACTGACACACTGTGTGTCAAAAGTATTCATGGTTTTATTATAGCAAAAAGTGTAGTAACAACTTTTTGGCAGACTGATTACCATTTGTGTAACCACAGGCTAGGCTAGAAATACTACACTTATACCCCGTCTACACTGGACGCCGTGGAGCGGCATGATGCGACGAAAGACAACAAAACCGATTATAATCATAAATTTCAAAATCACCAATTATAATCCAAAATTTCAAAATCAAGTGCAGGTGGTAGATCCTTTTCCTATCTAGCGCCTAAACTTTAGAATAGTCTTCCCTGCACTATCCGGGAGGCAGACACACTCTGTCAGTTTAAATCTAGACTAAAGACGCATCTTTTTAATCTCACATACACTACACTTCCATAATATAAATCCTCTGAGGGTTTAGGCTGCATTAGTTAGATCAACCGGAACCAAAAACACAACTGATGTACTTGTTGCATCAAAGAGTGCAGAACAGTACTCTACTCTCAGCCAGTCTTGTCTCATTGTTCCAAGGTTACCACAGCGAGCAGGATGCAGTTCATGACCTGACCTGATGGTAGAGCGGAGAATGGGAAGCGGTGACCTGACAAGAGCTGAGATGATAGAGCTGGATAAAGAAGGACGCGGTCACCTGACACGTCTTCATGGCCTGACCTGATGGTAGAGCAGAGAATGGGAAGCGGCGACCTGACAAGAGCTGAGATGATAGAGCTGGATAAAGAAGGACGCGGTGACCTGACACGTCTTCATGGCCTGACCTGATGGTAGAGCGGAGAATGGGAAGCGGCGACCTGACAAGAGCTGAGATGATAGAGCTGGATAAAGAAGGACGCGGTGACTTGACACGTCTTCACTACAAAATTTCAAATGCTATTAGATTATTAATGATAATCTTAAATCTATAATTTACCTGATTAGTAAGTTTATTTATTTTTATTTAGCCTTGTTGTGCAAGCATTGTCGAGCTTGTGCAGAGGCAGCAGCTTTTGCCAGAGGGGAACTGGAATCCCCTGGTTGGGCCTGGGTTCTCCTGAGGTTTTTTTTCTCGATTAGAGTTTTGGGTTCCTCACCACCGTTTGCATACTGTTTTGCCTGGCCGGGGGAGGCTGCTTTAGAATTTTAAAGTTTTAGTTAATTAATATTGCATATAGGAATTTATAGTCTGTGTATAGTGTCTGTGTGTGTGTGTGTGTGTGTGTTCATGTTTGTATATCCCGGTGGGGACCTAAACCTGAATGCACACCAACACATGGGGACTCGTGTCACCGTGGGGACCAAAATTGAGGTCCCACGGGCAAAAAAGCTAATAAATTGTACAGAACAATATTTTTAAAAAATCTAAAAATGCAAAAAGTGTTCTATGATCTTTAGGTTTAGGGGTTGGGTTAGGGATAGGGATAGGGGATAAAATATACAGTTTGTACAGTATAAAAAACATTACGCCTATGGACTGTCCCCACGGGGATAGTAAACCAGACGTGTGTGTGTGTGCGTTCGCGTGTCTGCGTGTCCGTGTGTGTGTCTATGTGTGTTAGTACGTGTGCATATTGTGTGTGTGGAGTGTTTTGTATGTGGGTATATCTGTCTTCTGTGTTTTCACATTTTTCTTGTTTTTACAGGTATAACTTTAATTGTTTTGCTTATAGTCAATATGTCTCATGTACAGCTGCTTTGTAACAATGAAAATTGTAAAAAAGCGCTATATAAATAAAGTTGAGTTGAGTTCCTAGCTTTGGTTGCTCTAGTAACATTTAAAAACAAACTCTGTGTAACTGACAAGAGTCGGATGACGTGAGCTCCGCTGCTTTACTCCTATTGGTAGTCGCTACCGAACGTCGCTCATCATTTGCATAAAGTTGAGCAAATCTCAACTTTGTCGCGTCGAGACACACCCACTCACCACTCGGGTCCCTGGAAGTTGCCGGCTCTCCATTGAAATGAATGACATCTCCTCGCTTTAGTGCTGCACGATTAATCGTTAAAAGATCACGATCTCGATTCAAACACCCACGCGATCTCATTAATGAAAATCAACGATTCTCCTGTCTAACTTACCTCGGACTAAAATCATAACGCTTCAATATGTGCTGGTGCTGCCGCATAAGCAGAGATAGCATTATTATCATAAGGTATGTAACGACGTCAAAAACAGTCTTTTCAACCACACACCATCATTATTTCTGTGTCCAATGATCACAGAAGTATTGGGATTAAAGCAGAGAGTTGCCAACTCACACGCATGAGACGCGTTTACAAACTCCTACGCTGCCCAAATTAATCTCACACCAAACAACAGACCAACATATAGAGTAAATACAGCCTGACAACAAAACTGCTCTTATGAGTGTCTTTCTTACATTGTTCTGAATATGCTTCACATCTTAACTAGACAGGTTTGAAACGAAACTATCGATTGCAGACAGTTTGTAGCGCTGACAAATCCGAGTGCGCGTTTATATCCGTCATTGCGGTAAAACACGTCATCAGAGTGTGTGGCGCTTATCACTGTATTTACGCTAACAGAGAAGCTGCGCTATTATATGGCGTTATTATAATGACAAATGTCGCGAGCGCATTATTACAAGGCGAGAGCGCATTCTTGTCATACGAGCGCGCGAATCTCTCCGCTCGCACGCCGATTTCCTTTGCTCGTGCACAAAACTGGACGCGCGCTTTCAACTATACGCTGCTCTCTTATGAATTTTCTCTCCTCTCGCTCAGTGAGCGTGTGCGCACTCAAAATGCGTTCCGTGCGTCCACGAATCCTTTGGTACTCTTGCTCTCGAGAGGTCCTCCTGTGTGTTCCAGGCATTATAGGCTGTCAAAAGTAGTCAACCAATCAGGGATAGGCTTCCACGGCGGGCCAATGAAAACGCGACCTCTTACATGGCATCTTATTGGTTGAAAGTGACTCGACGTTTTCAACGAAGCAAGATGGATCCACCACGTTCTCAGGTAACAATATTAATATATTTGATGCAACATTATTAGTCAAATGTGTATTAGAA
This sequence comes from Triplophysa rosa, assembly GCF_024868665.1. Lineage (NCBI taxonomy): Eukaryota > Metazoa > Chordata > Actinopteri > Cypriniformes > Nemacheilidae > Triplophysa > Triplophysa rosa. The sequence continues at coordinate 31,332 of NW_026634346.1, read as the reverse complement.
ATGAACGGGGCATTAGGATGCTTTGTAGGCTACATATAAACGTCAGTTTAACTACCATGTTATTCAGACAAAACAGGCCAACACCCTCAAGTTCATGTGGTCCTCATGCATGTCCTACACTAAACATAGTATTGTCAAAATAGTACTAAATTGATTACCGAACAATTTAGATTGGTGTCTTAAGTTAGCTTTATTCTAAAATAATATTTACTACAAGTAACGGTACATATCAAAACAATAATAGCACTGGAGCATTTGGAAATATCATATAATATTCTATACCTATTTGGTTATGCATTTAATGCGTTTGCAGACAGACACTGTAAGTGTTCTGCATTCAGTGTTCCAGAAGTTCAGGGCACAAAACTGAACTTCTATGCAATATACCAAACGCTCCCTTACCGTTCATTTATAATATACATTTGATTAATAATGTTGCATCAAATATATTAAAATTGTTACCTGAGAACGTGGTGGATCCAGAGGCGTATTAAGACCTCATGGTGCCCCCCATCCACCCACCTACCCACACGCAAGAATCCACTCATTAAAAGATTTATATATTAAAAGATTTTATAAGAATGAAACTCAGCAATTTACAATATACTATTTTACAAGAATTACACATTAACATGACACTTTTGTAGAAAAGAACACGAAAAACAACTCTTCATCAAGCATTTTTAACAATTAGGCCTACTGTAGTTAAGAGGTCGCATTTTCATTGGCCCGCCGTGGAAGCCTATCCCTGATTGGTTGACTACTTTTGACAGCCTATAATGCCTGGAACACACAGGAGGACCTCTCGAGAGCAAGAGTACCGAAGGATTCGTGGACGCACGGAACGCATTTTGAGTGCGCACACGCTCACTGAGCGAGAGCAGAGAAAATTCATAAGAGAGCAGCGTATAGTTGAAAGCGCGCGTCCAGTTTTGTGCACGAGCAAAGGAAATCGGCGTGCGAGCGGAGAGATTCGCGCGCTCGTATGACAAGAATGCGCTCTCGCCTTGTAATAATGCGCTCGCGACATTTGTCATTATAATAACGCCATACTATTAGAGCTTTTCATCAAGTTGCCAAAGTTATTTTAAACGTTTACAGGTGAAATTTTTCACTATAACTACTGTAGGTTAACCATAAAATATGTAATAATTTTGAAGCAAAGTCCTACATACCTAATTTTTTGTCAGAACCTCTAGTAAATTATGTATTACTTTTAGTCATCATTCAGAATCGTTAAAGAATCGCAATCTCTATTTGAAACAAAAGAATCGGGATTCTCAATTTATCCAGAATCGTGCAGCTCTACCTCGCTTTGTCGCTGTTGGTGTGAACCCACAGTTAAATGGTGCGGGGCGCAGAGGTATGATGTTACTCGAGGAGTTAATTAGGGTTTTCCTGATGAATACTGTAAATCAGGAAGAATAAATCCATTTTGATTTCCAAAGTCGCAATGCAGAGCTCTGATGTTGGAACAATAATGTTGTGTCTACATTATATTGTTTTAAGGTACGAACACTAGAGGGAGATAGAGATGAGTTCTATAGAGTGGTGAAGTAAAAACGAAGAAGATGTGTGTATGTTTAACGTGTGCTACGTGTTGATCAGTAGTAAAGAAGGATTCAGTTCATAAGTAATCCACGTGTTTTCGTATTCTTTTATTGCTTCTGAATACCTTACAACAAATTGGCGACGAGGCGGACTTCATCTACAGCAAGATGGCTACACTAAATGTTCCTTTTCCAGATTTATTTCTGCCATGCCCAGGTGAGCCTAGCATTTCATTTGCAACGTGGATAAGAATGTTCCGCAATTACCTCCTAGTAGTGGGAGCAACAGGTGATGCTTGGCCCGAGGAGAGGAAAAGGGCTCTGCCCCTTCATTGCATGGGTACCGAAGGGCAAAGGATTTTTTATACCTTACCGAACGCCGGAGACACGTTGGACTCTGCTATTTCTGCTTTGAGTACACACTTTACGCCTGCCATAAATGTCGTAGTGGAACGTCATAACTTTCGCAAATGAGCACAAGGAGCTCAGGAGTCGATAGTGAACTACATTGCTGCGCTACGACAGCTAGCATCAACGTGAGATTTTCCTAACTCAGATGATATGATCCGAGATCAACTAGTCGAGCATGTGTCTGACTCCCGAATCCGTGAAAGATTGCTCCTAAGATCTAGCCTCACACTGACAGACGCAATTGCGATTTCGACCCAAGCCGAGTCGGCGGCGGAACAAGCGAGAGCCATGCAAGGGAACAGCATTCCTGTGCAAGCCGTTCAAGTTCAACCGAACGTCTTTCAACGCAAACAGCACAGAGCCCCGTCTACTGCAAGGAGTTCTCAAAAGTTCCAGGTACCTGTGGCATCTGCACGTTTATGTTTTCGTTGCGGTTCTAGCGAACACTTAGCTAATTCAAGGGACTGCCCTGCATCGAGAGCAACCTGTAAAAACTGTACAAAGAAAGGACATTTTGCTAGGGTGTGTCGTTCAACACCAACACACACTGTTAGAGAAGTTGAATTGCCGGAGTACACAGTGCTGTTAATACGAGAATGCAGCGCTTCACATAAAATCCAGTGTGCTGTGGGCATTCAAAAGACGGACTCATTTGCAAAGGTGGATTTAACAGTGGATACAGGTGCTTCAGTGTCGGTGTTGCCTCGATCTGTGTATGAGGACAAATTCAAGAGTACACATCTGCAGCCAGCGACTGCTCGATTGGTTACTTACTCACGTTCGCCTATTCCTGTGCTTGGATGTATGCCTGCGACAGTTCTAAAAGACAATGCCACTTGCCCCGCCACATTCTTCATTGTGGAATCAGGAACAGCCCTAATGGGGATGGACTTAATAACTTCTCTCCACCTTTGCATTGAAGGAAGTTCCGTCACTTCTGCACGAACATCCGAGGCACAGGCACCTACTTCTTTTCCCGCGACACCAGTAATGCAAATCTCCGCGTCTGCACCTCAGGCCACTGTAGGCTGTGCAAAAGGGTTTATGCACAAAGTTAACTACTTACCCTCAGCTGTTGCGGTGCGACAAAAATTACGGCGCCTGCCCTTCTCAGTTCGTGCTGCCGTGAGTGAGGAGTTGAATCGCCTTCTGAGCGCAGGTGTAATAGAGAGAGTGGATGCTTCGCCCTGGATTTCACCGAACGTGGTGACGCAAAAGAAATCGGGAGGAATTCGTATGTGTGTTGACTTGCGGGAGCCTAATAAAGCCATAATAGTTGATGCCTACCCACTGCCACATATGGATGAGACTCTAGCTGCTTTATCAGGTGCCACAATCTTTTCCACTATAGATCTGGAAAATGCTTACCATCAGGTTACGCTCCATCCAGACAGCCGTGATCTTACAGCCTTTATCACACATGAAGGATTGTTTCGCTTTTGCCGGGTTCCATATGGCCTCGCATCGGCTCCGTCTGCATTCCAGAAAATGATGTCAATCATACTTAAAGGCATTCCTAACGTGCAGAATTACTTAGATGACATCATCTGCTTCGGCCATACACAACAGGAACATGACGCTGCTCTGGACACAGTTCTCAAACGCCTCAGACAGGCTGGCCTACGAATGAATGAGAAAAAGTGCAACTTTCGCCAGTCTTGTCTGCGCTTTCTGGGACACATGGTAAACGGAGACGGTATCCAACCTGATAAAGAACATTTACTCGCTATTACGCGGGCTCCAGCGCCGACGGATGTTACTAGTCTGCGCTCTCTTCTGGGCATGCTGTCATGGTACAACAAGTTCATACCCAATTAAGCCACTCTGGTGGAACCGTTGCGTGCATGCATGCGCCCCGAAGTTGAATTCAAATGGACTGCCGAGGTACAGCAAAGTTTCGCGGAAGTCAAGACCTGTTTAACTGACAGTCCAGCGCTTGCTTTGTTTAACCCCGAACTGCCAGTTATAGTGTCCACGGATGCGTCAGATTATGGACTGGGGGCAATACTAGCGCAAGTACAGCCAGATCATAGCGAACGCACAGTGGCATTTGCTTCACGAACTTTAACTGATGCTGAACGACGCTATTCGACTGTGGAAAAAGAGGCTCTTGCATGCGTTTGGGCAGTCGAGAAATGGCGCACATACCTATGGGGAAGGCGTTTCACGTTACGCACTGACCATCAGGCGCTGACCACTCTGCTGTCAACACGGGGTGCTGGACGGGCCGGGATGCGCATTGCGCGGTGGTCCGCCCGTCTTCTGTGCTTCACTTACGACATTGTGTACCGTGCTGGCTCATTGAATCATGCTGCTGACTGACTATCAAGGTTACCTCTTCAGTGCACTTCTGCTTTCGACTCCGATGAGGAACCAGAGCTGGTTGCTCTGTTGTCTACTGCTCTAACAGCGATCTCGCCTACAGAGTTTGAAACAGCTTCGGCTGCGTGTCCGGAATTGACCTTGGTGCGTGCTCACATCAATAAAGGATGGCCGGGCTCTGCAAAAGCTGTGCATGCCGATCTACGACCCTACTTTCACCTAAGGAACGAACTCTGTGTCAAAAGCAATGTGATCTTCAGAGACAACCGCTTAGTAGTGCCCGTATCGTTACGGCACACTGTAATAACGCTCGCGCACGAAGGCCACCAGGGAATCGTGCGGACTAAGGAGCGCTTAAGAGAACTGTACTGGTTTCCGGGAATGGATAAAGCAATTCACGCCCAAGTCTCCTCCTGTGAGTTGTGTCTAAAGCTGGACAAAACAGCTCGGACGGTTACCGCCCCTATCCAACCGGTGCCATTTCCAGCTGTGCCATGGAGTAAACTGGGAATGGACATTGTGGGTCCGTTCGATACCGCTGTTTGGGACTGTAAGTACGCTATCACTTTAATTGATTACCATTCCAAATGGCCTGAAGTTGCTTTTACATCGTCTGTGACCACTGCTGTAGTGATTGATTTCCTCACGAGCGTCTTCAGTAGGCATGGTTACCCCACGGAGTTGGTTACGGATAACGGGCCACAATTCACGTCGGATGCATTCGTGACATTTTTGCGAGAAAGAGGAATCACACCAGTTTGCACGGCAGTGTACCACCCAGCGGCGAATGGTGCCATTGAACGCTTCAATAGGGTTCTTAAAAACTGCGTACAGTCGGCTGTTGTTCAGTCTACACCGTGGAAGCGTACTGCTACTGACTTTCTCCAAGTGTACCGTTCTACGCCACATGCCACTACAGGCGTTTCGCCATTTGAATTGCTCCATGGACGGAAAATGAGAACGAAATTGCATGTGACTCTTAATGCTTCTGGCAGCACTCTCGAGCCTGCGTCTGTCCGCTCACGAGTGGTTCGCAAGCAGTTACAGATGAAGCGCTACACGGATGGAAAGCGTGGTGCACGACCAGTGGTGTTGAAAGCCGGGGACAGGGTGCGAGTACGGAAGCCTTTTCACGTTCCAAAGGGACATTGCAAATTCTCAAATCCTGTGGTAATCGAGGAACAAGTAGGTCCGAACACGTACTTACTTGAGGATGGAAGAAAATGGCATTCTTCACAATTGGCCAGAACTGTGCAACTGCCTCCTCAGGCACCTGCGATAGTAGAGGAAACCTCAGCAGAGTGTGACGAGGGTAGACCGTTAAGAATGCGCAGAGCTCCCTCTTGGCTTAAAGACTTTCAGACATAATGTACTGTTATATACAACATTCATATATGCTATTCTGTGCTGGTTATACGTTGATTGTTGAGTTAAATATATCCTGTTCGATAAGTTAAAGGAAAAACTCATTGAATGTTCGTAATACTTGCATTAGGTGGATATTATGGTTGATTGCATGATCTGTAATTCTGTGTGATTATGTGGGCATATTCTGTTATTATAAACGGGAGAAAGAAAGGTCAAAATCTTACGTTGAGGGGAGATGTTGTGTCTACATTATATTGTTTTAAGGTACGAACACTAGAGGGAGATAGAGATGAGTTCTATAGAGTGGTGAAGTAAAAACGAAGAAGATGTGTGTATGTTTAACGTGTGCTACGTGTTGATCAGTAGTAAAGAAGGATTCAGTTCATAAGTAATCCACGTGTTTTCGTATTCTTTTATTGCTTCTGAATACCTTACAACAAATAAGGCTTAAATCCAAATGAGAGCATGCGTGAACGAGCTGTTCTACTTTGAAAAAACTGTTCCAAAGAAAAGAGCAATACAATTAACTTAATGTAAAACATAAGCATCCCACACAAGTTTGCTTTTGGTAGGCTACTTTTCTATTACAGTGTGCTTCTTGCTTGTATGCTGCATGCACAGTTCACCGTGATGCGTTGCGTTTCTACTTGAACGATTCCATTTAAAGACCATTTCCTTAACCCCTATGCGGTCTTCGTTTGGGGTGTACTGCAGAGCTACACTATTTCCTATGTGCTATTAGACCAACTGAAAGTTATCTTTATACGTTTTTTTTTCAGTTGGAATCATTTTATGGATTGGATTCATATCATTCATACATATTATGAAATCACAATTATATCCATTAAAAATTACTTTTTGTCAAAGTTTAGCATTAGTTTTCAATATTGTTAAATTATGTTTAGAATCAAACCTGAACAAGATGTTACAAAGAGAAAAGTTGCAGTCTTTTGAGTTTATAATTTATTTTAATCATCTGTTTTTCATATAATGCTACAAATTTAATCTAAACATCAGTTACTAACTGTAAGAGAACTGTGTGTCTATACTAAATTGTTTCGTCTCATCCTTTCATCACTCTCTCTCTCTCTCTCTCTCTCTCTCTCTCTCTCTCTCTCTCTCTCTCTCTATGTGCGTGTGAGCATGATCATTTTGCATTATGGATGTTTTTTGCATTGTTGGAAGTGTGCCACTTTATTCCTGTCTATGTATGATCTGCGTTGTTTCTGATTTTGAGGATGAATTTTGTCCATTTTCTAAGCGGGGTCCCATGAGTGTGAATTTTTTTCCACACCAACATAAAATCAAGATATCATTCCAAATTTTTTTGGTAGATCTAGAAAGTGTTGACCATTTCCAAAGTATCATGCCATTTGGACAAAGATTTTTTTTTACTTTAGCGAACGTCATTTGCGGGTCAAAAAGACCCCGAAAACCGCATAAGGGTTAAAGGGATAGTTTACTCAAAATATCATCATTTCTATTCATTCAAATATAATTTATTCTAACATCGTTTATTTACCCTTATGTTGTTGAAAACCTGTATATGACTCTTCTGTGAAAGAAGAACTTCTAAGTTCTGCACAAGTAATAGTCACAAAGGTTGACATGAGAATAAGTAAATTATGACAGGATTTGATGAGAAAATCTTTCTCATTCTCTATTAATAATATCAACAATGACTATCCTGGTAACATGTAAGATGGAGCTAATACAACATAAGACTATAGGATGCAAAATATCGCCTGCTTATCGTTATCGGGAAATCCCAGAAAATATCTAGATATCATTTTTTGCCAGTATCGCACATCCCTTATGAGACACTATGACACGTCAGAATGAAAACAAGGGCTTGGCCATCAGCGCCACCTATCTCACAAGAGTGAAATATCTGTTGACAGTCAATCATTTTACCCTTGATGTGAAAAGATCAGTTTGTCGGCCATTTGCTTTGCTTTTTTGCATCACGATCAATGTGAATGAACCTTAAGAGTGCAGTTTTTGACCAAAGAAAAGCATTAAAACATCTTCACACAATGAAATGAATTGGGTTTATTTAAGGTTGTTCCCATGGGTTCATGCTGGATATGCTCTTGATTTATCATTATCACAGTATTTGCTACAGCCTAGTTATGCTATCAAGTTACCAGCAGACCTGACATCATTTGCTGCCTTTTTTGCACATTGTCTGCACTTATTTTTGGGTAAAATCTGTGGGACTGAACATAATTTAAACACGGTGTCCCATGATCTTATTATATGCAGCAACCGTAATTTAAAAATGTTTATGTAATATGTAATAAATATGTCCTAAACAGTCCAAGGCAGAGCTTTCTACAGAGTTTCTTCATGTGGATCTTATCAGTTATTACCCCAGTAACAGATGATAGGAACTAGCAAATAAACTGCAGTTGCATAACAAGCTGCCACCTCTATCTATCCGTCAAATTAGTTGATCATATGAATTTTTTAGATAGACTTAGACTTTGAACTGTCATAACAGTCTGACCTACTGCCAGTTCAATTTGTTTGTCTTCGAAGAAATGTGCTTCTCAGAATTAGCAAACATTAAAGGAGACATCAGATGAAAACCCCACTTTTTCTGTGTTTAAGTGCTATAATCGGGTCCCCGGTGCATCTAGCAACCCAGAAAACGTGAAAAATAAGAACCCAGTAAGTTTGTTTTGGTGTGCCTTTCCCTGCAAGCATGTGAGAAATCGAGCCGTTCAGAATTCACTCCGATTGTGACGTCCAAAGCTGATTTTATTATAATGTTACCGCCCCTTAATCTACACAGTTCCACCCACCACGCTCCGCCATTGTTGTTTTCACAAGCGACAGCGGTGTACGTGACGCCATGGCTAAAGTTCGTGGATAACATGCAATGTAGTCGCTGCACAGAGTCCAAACCTAGGAAGAGACGGGAGTGGATTTATTTTATTTTTAGTGGAAATCCATCAGAAACCATGAGTAAAAACCTGCTTGTTTGCGCGAATCACTTCAAGACGGAGTGCTTTATCAACCTGGGACAGTACAAGCAGGATTAGCTTCAAAGTTGTTCCTAAAGCGGGATCGAGACCAACTGAACGAGACAAAGCTGCCGATGTAAGTAATATTTATCAACAGTCTGAATTGACGTACATGTACCGTATATATAGGAAGATAACGTTAGCATATGATAGCGAAGGGAGCTAAGTCAGTCACGGGCTAAATAGAACATTCAAAGCCAGTGTTAAACTTACTGTATATAAGTGCAGATGGACACTTGGAGTTTAGCTGTATGAATGTTAATACATTATGTGCGTTAATATGTTTAGCTGCGGCAAGCTGTTTGTTTTGCTAATGAACAGGGGCGAACACTGGGGTTAGTTTCGTTTTAACCGTCTCAAATCATTCGCGTTTAGGCTGAAAAATCTGTCACAGCAAACTAGCTCTCACGTTGTGTGTGTAACGTTATAACTTGTCAACGACAAGCGCTAAAATCCATGTAATTCCCGCTGAGATCTGCAGTGGATTTCGTGGATTTTAGGTAAGCATACATGCACAAGATTTGCTGAGACTTATTTTTTTTTGTCTCCGGACGAATGATTTGAGACGTTTAAGACGAAACTAACCGCAGAGGAATTCAGGAAATATTAGCTATATATTTAGCTAAACCATTGCCATGGCAGTACTACACGTGTGTTGTGTTGACACGCAGGACAGAAGGGGGGTGGGGTTCTCTGTAACTCATTATCAGTTAAAGAGACATGCACCAAAACGGGTTGCTGTGAGCATAGCTGTTTTTGACGAGGCAAGAAGGGTTTTGTTTACACCGCCATTGAGTGTTTTTAAGCAAAATATATTCCAGACATTTCATGAAGACCCTAATAAATCATACCAACTTGTTGAAAGTGCTCGTCTGAGGAGACCTTTAACACCAATTTAGGTTATGCTTCTGACCTAACAAGTGTTAAAAATATGGTTAGCGCGTTTTGGCCCAGTTTCATAGACAACAAAACAATGGTTATGATATGTCAGGGCAAGTTATTTTCAGTTAAGACAGCTCAAAATTAATTTTAGTCTGGGACTAGTCTTAAGCCTTGTCTGTGAAACCGGGGCTTAGTCATGCAGAAAATATAAACTTCATCCTAATGACAAAATCCTTGTAAAGTTAGTTCAAGGTAAATAATATTCAGTGTAGTCATATAGGAGTAAAACAGTCCCATTATTTGATTGACTTAAACTGCCTGTGTCTTACTGTTTTCTTTTTGCCTGTATGAACAAGGGACGGGGAGTCGACTCCAAGACAGGAATCGACTCTCGTCGACTCCGTAATTTTTAATGTTGTCATTGACTCAAATCGGTTAAATTGTCTTTGTGATTGGCGCAAAGCAACGAATAACATTTAAAAACCAATCAGGTAAAATTCATACCTCCACTCTCTCTGATTGTACACGTTTACATCAGATCCAAAACACTGCGTTAATCAGAGCATGAGCGACATCTACTGGTTCTCTCACAAAAGGGCATGCAATATTTCCCGTTCATTCTTCACCTTAAATCTGATCACATTAAATTCTCAAATTCTTATTAAAAACTCTATTTCTCTAAATGACTGTTAAGACTTTATAAGTTGCTTTAAATGAAAGTGTCGCGCTATGCTTAAATGTGAGTCTGTGCGCATAACTGGACACAAATCAAAACAAGTTTGTGGAAACAAATTATAAAGCGTTTCATCAAACTTAAAAACTTAAAAAATCAGCAACAGCCAGGAAGTCACAAATCATATATTAAGTTCTTGTTGCTGGGTTTTTATTATTGCATATTTGTTGGATTTAAAATGACATGTTGATATTTTTAAATACTTTTTATTGTTAAATGCCCAACACAGAAAGGCAATGAGTTACATTAAGAAAAGAACACAAGGTAGGCTCAACGCCTTTTTAAAAAAATGTGTTGAACTTAGCCTAGGGTGAATATATAAACTCTTAATCGAAAATGAATAAAAAATGTTTTAGGCTTGTTTAGCACACATTTACGGAACCTCAATTCAAAACAATGAAACGCGGTGTCTTTAAGTACAAAACATATTCATTTGTATAACTGTAACTCTCCAAAATCCAAAAATTATAAAAATAATAAAGGAAACGAAATGTCTTAGCTTTACCATAAGTCTACAGCTACGGTTAGACCTGGGCCGTCATGTCCTTGCGCTGCGTGCGCTTGGAAAACCACATCGGTTTAGGACCAGAAAGGAGTAACTGGTCTGACAGCACAAAAACTCTCTGTAATGGTGTTCGTTACACAAATGCATGTGTATTTGCTAGTGACTTTGGAGATTGGTTGCCAGTCCAAAGTTCCCAAGCTGAAGTTCATTCATTTATTTTATATTCGTATTCGTATTCCTGAGCCCGTTTTGAATGACAGTAAATGGAGTCGAAGTGTCGATTCCATCGACTCCAAAAGTGGGAGTCGAGAATTGGAGTCGACTCCAAAAAACCCAGAACCGAACACCCCTATGAACAACAGGTCCCAAGACATCAAATGGCTTGATCAAATGAAAAAAACATCTGTAAAACCTAGTGGTCACAGTCTGGAGATTGAGGTTGTCAAATAGCCCTATTTGCTATATCGCCTATTGGGCAATATGGCAAAAATGTAAACTCGATAGTTTTTTTCTATATTGATCGATAAGGATATTTATTTCGATAAATAATTAATTAAAAAACTGTATTTAAAATAATCTATTTTAAATACAGTTTATTAACAAAACAGTCTAACAAAAGTTAACTTTACACCAGTTAAAATTAAATTAAACCGAGTCATTGATATTACCTCATTAGACATCAGGGTTTTTCCTGGCTCAAAATGAGGCGGAGGTGGTGCAACTCGCGTGTAAGCCTTAAATTTATTCAATCAAACAGAAAAGTTGAAAATTTGAATATAAGACTTTTTTTATAAGATTTTTAGCCCATAAGTAACCCGTGTAACTATATGAGCAAAGCTCATTCACACCCCACGTTCTCTTGTAGTTCACTGAGCTTTGAACGATTCACTGATCTCTTACATTCTTTGTAAACGAATTGGTTCAAAGGAGTCATTTGTTTGCGAGTCGTTCTGATCGCAATGTGCGTTCATACTGGCGAACTCGCTGTGTACAGAATAACGCTGATTCAACGAGCCAACTTCACAGCTAAAAATATTACAATGATGTACAGCAAGTTAATTTAGGAAACCTTTTCAAGAAATTTAACGTAAAACACCAGAACAGCCGTGAAACACAGCTAATACAGCTCCTAGTATAGCTCTTTTACTGAACTTTTCAGCGTCTCATTGTGCTGGTAAAGAAACAGCGCCTCCATTGTGGCGTAATGCTGCAACTGCAGTTACAAATGACAATCTGTTTAATGCACGCAGTATTTTTTGTGAAGACACTCGACATATTTTTGACTAGTCTGAGGCGGCACGAAATTTGACTGAGGCGGCCGCCTCCAATTTCTTTATGCAGGAAAAACCCTGGACGTGCACTGTTGCAACACAGGATATTAGGCCATAAACAACATGTACCAGTTCATTCAGTCTCATTTTGACTCAATTGACTCGTTAAATAAAGGGAGTGTTCATTCAGCACATTCAACCAATGAAAGGGCTCCGTTACTGCGTACATTCGAACGCTATTGGCTCAGCTCCTGCGCACATTCATAACGCTGCAATAATGTCTTGCTCAAGTAGGTGGGATTCATTCAATGCATTCAGTGAACCTTAGTCTTTAAAAAGGCATCTCACATAAACTGTAGTACATTTCTTTAATCATGCAATCATCTTACATACAAGGTTCAATCTTTTAATGTGCAAACGAACTCACTTCATTACATCTCTAATCTGTACAGGGCAGCGCTGGTTTGTTTCATATGCACCAGCTCATGTTAGCAGATATGTTAACGATGGATATAAAAACGTTTGTGCTTGAGTTTCGAAGTAACTCGCTTGCAATTGCGCCTCAAGATTGTTTTGTTTAACCGGCGATTGCGAAGGAAAATAAGACACTTGAGAAACCACGTTATGACAACTCGAGGTTAGTTTCACTTTCGTTTCCGCTTCCAGTCATGTTTTCCTCCTCATGTCGAGTTTTCTTTGCCAAGTGCAGTATGAAATGGACTTTGTACTTTGACATAGGGCTGGGCGATATGGCAAAAAAGTAAACTCGGTAGTTTTTTTCAATATTGATCGATAACGATATTTATTTCGATATATATTTAATTAAAAAACTGTATTTAAAATAATCTATTTTAAATACAGTTTATTAACAAAAGTTAACCTTTAACCAGTTAAAATTCAATTAAATGAATGCACTGTTGCAACACAGAGGATATTAGGCCATAAACAACATGTACCAGTTCATTCAGTCTCATTTTGACTCAGTTGACTCGTTAAGTAAAGGGAGTGTTCATTCAGTACATTCAACCAATGAAAGGGCTCCGTTACTGCGTACATTCGAACGCTATTGGCTCAGCACCTGCGCACATACATAACGCTGCAATAATGTCTTGCTCGAGTAGTGGGTTTTATTCAATGCATTCAATGAACCTTAGTCTTTAAAAAGGCATCTCACATAAACTGTAGTACATTTCTTTAATCATGCAATCATCTTACATACAAGGTTCAATCTTTTAATGTGCAAACGAACTCACTTCATTACATCTCTAATCTGTACAGGGCAGCGCTGGTTTGTTTCATATGCACCAGCTCATGTTAGCAGATATGTTAACGATGGATATAAAAACGTTTGTGCTTGAGTTTCGAAGTAACTCGCTTGCAATTGCGCCTCAAGTTTGTTTTGTTTAGCCGGCGATTGCGAAAAAAAAAGACACTTGATAAACCGCGTGATGACAACTCGGGGTTAGTTTCACCTTTGTTTCCGCTTCCAGTAATGTTTTCCTCCTCATGTTGAGTTTTCTTTGCCAAGTGCAGTATGAAATGGACTTTGTACTTTGACGCGCATGATAAAAGCTGCACGCTGACTGACTGTTGTTGCGTTTATTTCTGCGTTCTGTTAGACTGTAAGATTAATCCATATCGAGTCAAAATGCCAATAGCTTATCATCGTTTTCAGAGATGGCAAATGTACACACATCCTTTACTTAAGTAGAAGTACAGATACTCATGTTTAAAAGTACTCAAGTAAAAGTTGAAGTACTGACTAAACTTGTTTACTCAAGTAAAAGTATAAAGTATGGGTTCTAAAATGTACTTAAGTAAAAAGTAGCCAATACTACTACCTGTTTTAGAGTCACGCTCGTACCTCACAACTGAACTACCATTATGTAGAACACAAGCATAAAAAAGACTGATGGAATAAATCTATTTGCCACTACCTAGGTAGTGTATTGATAATAATTGTGACAGAATTCCCTTTGTCTCAAGTTCTCAACCATAATTTTAGCTATTCTTTGTGTTGCCTTCCGCCTTGGTCCGTGGCAGCTTCTTAGACTACTAGCCTATGTCTGCGATGCGTAATAGCCAGGAAATGACTGTTTGGTACTGTGATTGTCAAAACATTTTATAACAGAATTTCACTGCTTTCAATTTTAGATTAACTGTCCCTTTAAATTTTAAGCACAGACCATTCATGGACATATCATTATACAAAGGTTGACGACACTTGGGAGATCTTGTCAAAAAGAGAAAACTGAGAAATAAAGAGATAATTAATTAGGCAAGTCAATTTACTTGGTAACCATTACTGTTTTTCTCGATTGGTTAAACACATTTCTTGAAATTATGCCTCGCTTTAAAATATTAAATGTTTAGCCTCTTACATTGTACGTTACACTCGTTCAACATTAAAACTGATGTCAGTGTTGCTAGATTAGGTGGATGATTTCCAGCCCAAAGGCTCACTAAAACCTACTCACTCCAACAAAAACCAGCCCAAAATTTTAACTTCCAAAATAATGTGATAGTATTTTATTGCAATGTCAATCAACGTTGATAAGGATCGTTTTTTATTTCCTTATAATTTTAATCATGACAAGATGAAAAAATATAATAAAAATCAGGAAAATAGATCAAACAGATCAAACAAGGCAAATGCATTAAGAAAATTAGAAAATAAGACTAATAGGATATGTCCAGAAACCACTTCAAATGGCAATCAGGAAATTAGCGCATTTTTGTGCAAAAGTGCCCACTATAATTAGTTCATCGAAAGCAACGCAATGAGCAGGTATTTTTCACTCGTTCATGAACTTAACGCACACACCACGATAGCAAAAAACATGCAATTCATACATACTAATGAACAACAGCAACAATAATGCGCTTACCTTAACGAGCTGCCTTAACTTCTGACAGAACTACAGTACATCTTTCGTGAAGTATATGTTTGTAGAACATGCGAATAGCTAAAGTACATATTTAAAATCTGGTCCTTTCGCGCTAAAAAACCCTACCATTCACGAGTCACCACATGATGCAGAATATCACGCTCGAGATCTGAGAACAGTTACTCCGTCTTCTTTGATTTGATTGGTCACCGCTTTGCTCTGTAAACAGTAACTCCCGCCTTCTTACATTTGATTGGCTAGTGGCCACCTCACACAGCGCTTCGGCTTTTAGGCAGACCTATCATTAGGTTGAAAAAGTCACGCAATGACAAGAAATAATATTGATTGTGCATCAAATACAGATTAAAACTAAAGTAACGAGCCTGGTTTGAAAATGTAAGAAGTAGAAAGTACAGGTATTTGCGTAAAAATGTAAGAAGTGAAAGTAAAAAGTCGTCAGAAAAATAAATAGTGGAGTAAAGTACTGATACCAGAAAAATCTACTTAAGTACTTCCCATCTCTGATCGTTTTTGAAATACATTCTATCGCGATTCGATATGATATCGTTTATTGGCACAGCCCTACTTTGACACGCATGCTAAAAGCTGCTGTTTGTTTCTGCTGTCTGTTAGACTTTAAGATGAATCCATATCGAGTCAAAATGCCAATAGTTTATCATCGTTATCGACATAAATTCTATCGCGATTCGATATGATATCGTTTATCGGCCTTACTTTATTGGTTTTTTTTCTGTTGAACACAAAAGAAGACATTTTGAAGAATGTAGGACAGCAAACAGTTCTGGGGCACTTTTGACTATCATTGTATTTTTCCTACTATGGTAGTCAACGGGTGCAAAATCTGTCTGGTTATAAGCACTATTCCAAATATATTTCTCTGTGTTAATCAGAACAAAGAAATTTAAACAGATTTGGAACAACTCGAAGGTGAGTAAATTATGACATAATTTTCATTTTTGGGTGAAGTATCCCTTTAATTTGTCAACATACAGTACTCACATTGCTATGCAGCCTAATTCCGCGCATGTGTGGCTAAGACAAAATGAATAAATACTACGGTTGTCACCATTGACACAATACAGTAACAATAAAATGGTGGATTCAAGCATTCACTTATTTCGCGCATAGGTATGTGTACTGTCCGTGTCTATATGTAACGTTATGTTTTATCATTTCACCGTGGTCGTCGCTGTGACACAAGCATTAGCAGTAGTGCATTCTCGCGCAGCAGTTGTTTTCAATGAGCTTTAACAAAATGCATTCATTGGCGGTAAAATATATGAAAAATACGTATAAAATATTTAAAAATGCAGATTATTAGACTAAATATAATATCCGGAAGACTTACCCATAACCCGATATCACCCTTTTTCCTGTCGAGTCATGTTTCTTTAAAATAAATCAAAGAAAACCCCCTTCTTTATAAAAGCATACGTCCTTTATCGTTCGGTAAACTCAACGCTGTCACACTGTGACAGTCACTTGCTTTTGACCCCACACGAACAGCTAATCTATCACTCGCAAGTGCTGGAGTGGATTCAGCGAAGCCCCGCCCCGTCAGCGCGTGCACGAGCTAGTTGCTAGACCTAAACTTTCCTGTTGTCTTTCTGTATTGTACTTTGATCAGGTCTGATTACTTATAAACTAAACGTGCAGATTTAGTTTAAAAGACCAGGTAAACTACAGCATGCTGAAAAACATTTAACTAGGCAAAGAAGATTAACATACCTTGTTGTTTGAAATAAAGCCCTCTAGCGACGTGTTGTGAACAACCACCCACCTGTAGCAAATGTAACTATAATAGATGGAGTGTTTTGTTTTTGCTTTTCGTGCAAAATGCTATTATATTATCATGTTGTTCGGACACCATAAATCCGTGTATCATAACAATGCCTTTCTTTGAAGTACACTGTAAAAATAAAAGGTGCCCATATCCTGTTGTGTACTCAAAGAACCTTAAACCTTATTTTAAGTGCTTCAAAGCTCCTTTTCTCATAATAGGGTTATTGGTGGAACCATCTATAGTCTTTGTGGTTCTTCCAGGAACTTATAAGATCCTTGAATAACCCCACATTCAGTTGTGAAGTTCTGGAGTCACCTTTTCACTACACTGGGACCTCAAAGTGCTTTGCGGGTTATTGAAGGAACTCAAATTCTAAAAAAATGGTTCTTGTAAGATCTGTAAACATGTAAGTGGTTCCTGGAGAATCTCTCTTGTACAAGACAGTATCTAGAGGAACCCCCAAAATTCTGCATGAAATGGGGATTTTTAGACTGATCATTTTGATGCTTTATAAGAATAGGCCAAAGTTTGGTTTGTGGCCCCTGCTATGTGAACACACATTTTAAAATCATGCACATGATTAGAAAAGGCTAAATGTTATTTTGAAAAATTTCAGCAAGCTTTTAATTCTTTTATATTTATTAATATTGATATTATATTAACTGGAGACAAAACTATCATTCAATAACTATTCATTCCATAAGATCCTAAATCACTGAAATCTTTTGAAAATGTAATGTTGTTGGTGTTTTCCATCCAAACAAACTGCAGCTGCTCTGTGTGTTTATTGTGCAGTCTCGCCCTCCACAGTACTGTGGCGCTGTTGGCCCAATGTCGCAGCGTCAAGGCATGTGCCATGTGGCGCTTTCGTTAGTATGTGTGTTTAACTTTTTCCAGCTCTGCGCAGACCGATCACCTTATGACAAAAAGCATACGGACTTAGAATAACATCTCTAAAGCATACAGAGCAGTCAGTTCACAAATAGCTCTCACTGTGCTTTGATGTCATACGACGTTCCGTCTGCGATCAAACATCTGACTGGCACACACGAGGTGTACGAGTTTTCACCGGTGTCCTCTCGCGCCACAGGCGGGAATTCAAAATAACGGATGGCAACAACCTCTCGACTGTCCCACTGGAGGTAAGTAAAGTAAAAATATATAAATAACTGAAATATATTAACTATATACTATTTATACAAATGTGTACTCTGACACGTCTAATTGTATGGCCGCTTTTGGCTGTTTAAACCGTTTACTTATTTTATACAGTGTAGACAGCGCTTGTTTTAGCCGAGATGCTAACGAATATAAGTTAATGATGAAGCTTGTGGGGCTAACGTTAAATTGGTGTTAAATGACAAACAATGACTTTTAGCCACTTTTAGCTATTATGTTCACTTTTAGTGAATGTATAGCTCTTTTTTAACTTATTGATGTTTGTGTTGAATGGTTTATGGAGGACTAAACCTGCAAAAATTATAAATAAATAAATGTATAAATAATAAATATATAACGAATAAATGTAATAATATGAAAATAATAAAGGAATGAATGGTTTGATAAAACAAAATAATTCGTTTTAGCTATTATTGATCTTAGCTTTAACTTTTCTTTCATTTTTTAAATTGATTTATTATTTTTTGTGTCCATTTTTAATTATTTTTATTATTATTATTTTATTTTTAGATTATTTTATTTATCATTTCCTTTTATTTTTACATTTATTTATTTATACGTTTATTTATTTTTATATTTATTTATTATCGCATGTATTTATTTCCACTTTTATTTATTTATTCTTGAATTTATTCTTACTTTTCTGTGTCTTGTATGATAATTAGATGGGTTGGTCTTGCCTATATTGGTTCAGCGTAGATTGAAGCGTTTGATCGATTACTCTTGACTTGTTTTGGACTAACGTCACGTCACTCACTGATCGTTTGCTTCGTGTATAACGTTAAGTAACTATGGCGGGCGCACAATTAGCTAGAGAGTTACAGCATTTAGCCAATGAAGTCGATAACCATGCATCAAATGACTGTGTGTCATTTAGATTAGGTGCGTTTATTGATGATTTATTACAGATTGACGGCGAGATAAATGACAAGTTCTTCAAAATCTGTGCGAGTCAGGGGTGCTAAGGTGGTGACCAAGTTCCGGTTACAGGTCCTCTGCCAAAGAGGTGCATGAACGACCTCAGCAGATTCGTCGATTCTGAAAGCACAAGACGACTTGATATTAAGATGTCTAATAAACACAGACTTTCTTGTTACATGATTTTGACATTCTTGTTAAGATTGCAAATTATTGGTATGATCGCCCGTAACGGCTGAAGCGAGGTGAAAAAATAAATAAAGCGATTTGACACGGGATTCGTACCCATACAATAAAGCGAGGCAGCGTGTCACTACGGTAACAATCACACTAAGCTATTTCGCAATGCTAGCTGCTGCGGATCTTTGCAATAATATCAAGATGTCACACAACAATATGCAGCTGGATGAATCAAGGGAATATGCCCGTTTTAACTTGTGACCTCTGTGTTATTTATCTCTTATGGAATGTAGTTTACGAGTACCGTTTAGTAACCACGTCTTTTTAGAAGGAATGGTTTCCATTTGATGGCCCCTGTAGTGAAAGAACGATGCTCATTACTACCGTGTTAACTTGTGACTTAAGTTCACTATGTCTCAATTCATTTACATTATGTTACATCATGTTACATTAAATCTTTACGCTTTTTCTAACCGAAAGGCTGCTTATAACTATCACTTTGACAAAGCGTTAGCTTGCGACTTCGGTTTACAAGTCATCTGTGTAGTTAAACCTTATTACATTTTGTGCTTTATGATTTTCACCAGTTGAACTGTAACGCCACCATAGCACCCTCTGACTCGCACAGACTTTGAATGTGCTGCAAAGAGGCTAACAACCGAGGGAGAACTTTGTCATTTATCTCGCCGTCAATCTGTAATAAATCATCAATAAGTGCATCTAATCTGAATGACACAAGTCATTTGATGCATGGTTATCGACTTCATTGGCTAAATGCTGTAACTCTCTAGCTAATTGTGCGCCCGCCATAGTTACTTAACGTTATACACGAAGCAAACGATCAGTGAGTGACGTGACGTTAGTCCAAAACAAGTCAAGAGTAATCGATCAAACGCTTCAATCTACGCTGAACCAATAGTAGGCAAGACCAACCCATCTAATTATCATACAAGACACAGAAAAGTAAGAATAAATACAAGAATAAATAAATAAAAGTGGAAATAAATACATGCGATAATAAATAAATATAAAAATAAATAAACGTATAAATAAATAAATGTAAAAATAAAAGGAAATGATAAATAAAATAATCTAAAAATAAAAAATAATAATAATTAAAAATAATTAAAAATGGACACAAAAAATAATAAATCAATTTAAAAAATGAAAAGAAAAGTTAAAGCTAAGATCAATAATAGCTAAAACGAATTATTTTGTTTTATCAAACCATTCATTCCTTTATTTATTTTCATATTATTACATTTATTCGTTTATATATTTATTTATTTATACATTTATTTATTTATAATTTTTGCAGGTTTAGTCCTCCATAATGGTTTCCCCACCCATGTTACATAAATTGCCTGTAATTAAATATTTTTATCATTCAGTTCTGTTTTTATCCTTTTTCCTCAGAATTTTCAGTATTTTCCAGTTGAGTAGACAAAAAAAGTAAGTATTATATTTATTATGATATTTTTATTGTTATGTTATTTGTTATATTTGCACATGTAAAAACACTCACTGCTAGGGTTGTCACGGTACCATAAACATGTCTTACGATACTATACCAGCTGAAGTATCTCGATACCAAGTAGTATCACGATGCTGTGCCATATAATTCAAATCTATACAAAAAACACAGATTTAGATTAACATTTTGTATTTACTAAGTAAACTGTATTATACTTTGCACTAGAATATGTTGTTGTATTAACTGTAGTAATTTGATAAATTGTAGCAAATACATTTACATTTAGTCATTTGTAAATACTGTAGTATACTTAAATATTTACTATGATAAGACTCAAAAACACTAGTATCTATGAGTTTTAGTAGTTTACTGTAGTAAATACTAAAGTACACTAGATCATTTTTCACGTAGGAACTAATTCAAATGTTGGACAAATTTAATTGATACAGCAGTCTTTATAAAGGGAAATATTAGGCTTACTTTAAATGCAGAACTAAAACGGCCAGTAGGTGGCGTCAATTTTCCACTGAGTTAGTGAATCATTTAACCAACTCGTTCAAATCGCCAATTTGAATCATCAACTCGCCCGAGACATTTAAAACACACATTCATTTAGGAGATAAACACCGCAAAAAGGCAGATGTAAGTGTTCAAATAAATATTAATGCGCATATGCAACATTAACTACGGTACTACGATACTACCGGTATTTTGAAGCTTTAGCATCGCGATGCTACCGTAGCACCGGAACACCGTGCAACCCTATCACTGACAATGAAAAAATCGGAATAAAGTGGATTGTTGATATAAATAGCCTACTGTACTCCTTAACCAGACCAAATAGACCAAAGCAGTGACTAACAGGCATTGTAATATTTTGTTTATTGTTACATTTGTAAACCAATTTGTGATGTGCTAAATGATTAAATGTAATGTTTTATGAGACGTTATCTAAATCCCTCTTTTTGGTCTCCATGTCTTATTCCCAGGGACACCCAAGGCCAACAGACCCAGCTCCAGCCCGCCCTGATGCTCATCCTTGCACTTCCTGGGACACCTAAGGCCAACAGGCGCAGCTCCTGTTCTCTTTTTGCCATAAATACATATCTACTTTAGCAATACAAAATTGTGAAATGCACTATAGAAATTATTTTGACTTTGGATCCTCACACCACCTGGTAATAGCAGGAAACCCATTTGGAGAGAACAGCATTGTTTTCTCTAGCTCGCAAGGATTTGCTTTTTGGCAAATTACAACTTTACCATTGGTGTAGGCCTTGCTATAGAGACTACTTTTTTGCTGGACTTTTTTACAATTGTACATTTGTACAAAGTACCTGAAATATTTCTGTATTTATATTTAAAGTTAAGGCAAATTATTTGGTTAGTTTTGTTAAGATGTTGTTTTCATTTATAAAATATCACCAACACAGTATTAATTATACATTTGATTTCATGAATTTAGAATTGTAATGTACAATATTTACTTTTTGTGAATATTTATTCAATGTAAATTGTTGTTGTTTATCAATAAACTGTTTGCTTTGTATTTCTTTTAGTATTTCTGCATATTAAAATATTGTGAATAGCAATATAAACTGAAATGGTGCCTGAAGCACCCAAGATGGTTCCAGACCATTTTAATAAGAGGGATCCCCAAGAAGCCTTGAGGGTTCCTCAGAGAACCGCCCTTCATAAGCGGTGCCTTGAGTTTCCCCTGAGGGTTCTGCCGGGTGGCAATGTGAAGAACCCCAAATGGTTCCTCAAAGAACCTTTCATTTTTACAGTGTAGGCTCCCATAGCATGGTATATCATGCAGTTGCCATTGGTAAACACACAACAGCTACCATTCAAACGATAAGTTCGAATAACAATAAATTCTATATTATAAATTTTTATATTTATTTAAAAGTTCAGACTATTTTCAGCCAATACTGTACTTTATTTATGATAAAGTTCTACACAGTTAAACAATAGTTCATACATACTGTTTAGATATTGAATCTGTTTCTTTGGTTATTTGGTTTATATTTTTTCATTGCTTACTTAAATTTGTTATATTATTAATATATACACTCACCTAAAGGATTATTAGGAACACCTGTTCAATTTCTCATTAATGCAATTATCTAATCAACCAATCACATGGCAGTTGCTTCAATGCATTTAGGGGTGTGGTCCTGGTCAAGACAATCTCCTGAACTCCAAACTGAATGTCAGAATGGGAAAGAAAGGTGATTTAAGCAATTTTGAGCGTGGCATGGTTGTTGGTGCCAGACGGGCCGGTCTGAGTATTTCACAATCTGCTCAGTTACTGGGATTTTCACGCACAACCATTTCTAGGGTTTACAAAGAATGGTGTGAAAAGGGAAAAACATCCAGTATGCGGCAGTCCTGTGGGCGAAAATGCCTTGTTGATGCTAGAGGTCAGAGGAGAATGGGCCGACTGATTCAAGCTGATAGAAGAGCAACTTTGACTGAAATAACCACTCGTTACAACCGAGGTATGCAGCAAAGCATTTGTGAAGCCACAACACGCACAACCTTGAGGCAGATGGGCTACAACAGCAGAAGACCCCACCGGGTACCACTCATCTCCACTACAAATAGGAAAAAGAGGCTACAATTTGCACGAGCTCACCAAAATTGGACAGTTGAAGACTGGAAAAATGTTGCCTGGTCTGATGAGTCTCGATTTCTGTTGAGACATTCAAATGGTAGAGTCAGAATTTGGCGTAAACAGAATGAGAACATGGATCCATCATGCCTTGTTACCACTGTGCAGGCTGGTGGTGGTGGTGTAATGGTGTGGGGGATGTTTTCTTGGCACACTTTAGGCCCCTTAGTGCCAATTGGGCATCGTTTAAATGCCACGGCCTACCTGAGCATTGTTTCTGACCATGTCCATCCCTTTATGACCACCATGTACCCATCCTCTAATGGCTACTTCCAGCAGGATAATGCACCATGTCACAAAGCTCGAATCATTTCAAATTGGTTTCTTGAACATGACAATGAGTTCACTGTACTAGAATGGCCCCCACAGTCACCAGATCTCAACCCGATAGAACATCTTTGGGATGTGGTGGAACGGGAGCTTCGTGCCCTGGATGTGCATCCCACAAATCTCCATCAACTGCAAGATGCTATCCTATCAATATGGGCCAACATTTCTAAAGAATGCTTTCAGCACCTTGTTGAATCAATGCCACGTAGAATTAAGGCAGTTCTGAAGGCGAAAGGGGGTCAAACACCGTATTAGTATGGTGTTCCTAATAATCCTTTAGGTGAGTGTATATATATATATATATATATATATATATATATGTATGTGTATATATATATATATATATATATATGTATATATATATATATGTTTTTAATTGAAAGAAGTATTTCTCTTCACATAGCTGATTTTAAGAGGTTTATATTAATGAACAACATTTCATTCAAGTGACCCTACAAATCATAATATAACCTACCATATGATATAATCCAAACTGCACGCAATAAAGGCCTGATACACTGTAAAAAATAAAAGGTGCCTCAAATATCCCGTTGTGTACTCAAACAACCTTAAACTGTATTTTAAGTGCTTCAAAGCTCCTTTTCTCATAATAGGGTTATTGGTGGAACCATCTATAGTCTTTGTGGTTCTTCCAGGAATTTATAAGATTTTTGAATAACCCCATATTCAGTTCTGAAGTTCTGGAGTCACCTTTTCACTACAAAGGGACCTCAAAGTGCTTTGCAGGTTATTGAAGGAACTCAAATCCTACAAAATGGTTCTTGTAAGATCTGTAAACTTGTAAGTGGTTCCTGGAGAATCTCTCTTGTACAAGACAGTATCTAGAGGAACCCCCAAAAATTCTGCATGGAATTTTTAGTGTCTGATCTGTCAGGTCCCGGGTCTGATCACCTGCTTGTTTTGTTTCGTGGTGTATGTGTTGGAGTTTGTCGAGCACATGGGGGGTTGTTTTGACAGCTCTCCATGTGCTCGGAGTCCACGCGTGTGTTCCCCGCCCTCCTCGTTATCCTCTTATCACCTGGCATCAGATTGCTGCCCCCGCGACCTTGGTACTCTCTCTGGCTGGCTGTTCGGAGGATTTTCCCCAGGCGGATAGAGGCTCTCGTCCTCATCACTGGCGTCTCTCTTCGGGGACTCGGGATCTGATTCATCTCTCCCTACGGGATTGTTCAAGTGGAGTATTCTTCTCTCCCTACGGGATTGATCAAGTGGAGTACTCATCTCTCTCTATGCAGTTGTTCGAGCAGAGTATTCATCTCTCCCTACAGGACTGTTCAAGTGGAGTATTCATCTTTCTCTACGTGGTTGTTCAAGCGGAGTATTCACCTCTCCCTATGGGATTGTTCTAACGGAGCATTCATCTCCCCCCCCACGGGACTGTTCAAGCGAATCTTTCTTGAATCTTGTTAAACAGAATCTTCCACTGCTCTCTCTGCAGGGTTTAACATCTGTCACCCTGGATTCTTACGGACTCGTTCCAGTTTATTAAGGACCATTATTTGTTTCTTTTGGCCACTTTACTTATCTTCCCCCTGGCCGAGTGCTCGAGCCCTGTCTATATTTTTACTTTTGAGTTTTTGGGACCTTTTTGTGCTGTGGCTGCTATTGTTTGAATAAACACATAATTTTTTGACCTTGCATCCGACTCCTGCCCTTTACATCACAACAGAAAGGACTGACCAGTATGGATTCAGCAGGGCCAGACCCCCTCCGCTCCACTCTTGCCCAACAAGGGGTTTTACTGGGACAACAGCAGGCCACCCAGCTTAACGCAACCGTCCAAGAGGCAGGGGCAATCAACAGCCAGATAACGGAGTTCGTGGCCCGACTCGATGAACTTTTACTGGGTTCTGCCGCCGCTGCAGCCGCCTGCCGTGAGCCCCATGCCAATAACCCCCCGGTGTATGACTGCGATCCGATCTCTTGCCAGGTGTTTCTGTCTCAGTGCGCCTTGGTCTTCACCCTCCAGCCTCGTTGTTACGCCTCTGAGACATCTAAAGTGGCTTACGTGCTGACCCTCCTCTCTGGTCAGGCTCGTGAGTGGGGAGTGGCCGTATGGAATGCCAAGGCTCCCTTCTGCTCCGCATTCGAGGACTTTCGAGCGGAGATGGTGAAGCTGTTTGACCGCTCGGCTCAAGGGGATGAAGCGGCCGCTCTGTTATCCCATCTAACACAGAAGGGGGGCTCAGTGACAGACTACGCCATTCGCCTCAAGACTCTGGCGTCGGCTTGTGATTGAAATGCGAGCGCGCTGCGTGCACGTTTCCTGCAGGGTCTCAATCATGCCATTGCTGACGAGCTGGCCGCTCTTGACATGCCTGGCGAACTCGAGGCAATCAGCAGTCTTGCCCTTCAGGTAGAGAGCTGACTTGCACGGCAGCAGCAACACTGTCTCTCCAGTCTCTGCCTGTACTGCGGGAAGGCTTGCCATTTTGCCCTCCGGTGTCCACTAAAAGGCCGTGCTCACCAGTAAGATGGAGAGTCCTGGTGGGCGCCATCCCTTGCTCAATCTCTCCTTTTGGCTGTGCCCAGTTACCCTTCAAGCTGCTCTTCCAGGGCGTTTCCCACACCGGCCATGCCCTACTCGACTCAAGGGCGGAGAGCAATTTCATCGACTCCGCCATGGCTCAAGAGTGTAGGATCCCAGCCATACCTCTCACCGAACCCATTGAAACCAGGTCGCTGGCGGGCAGTCTCCTCACCACCATCACTCACATCACACCCAGTGTAAGTCTGCTCTTATCTGGAAACCATAGTGAGAACTAGTGTTGTCACGATACCAAACTTCGGTACCAGTCGGTACAAAATTTTTACTTTGATAGAATTTCAAACGCTTCCGTGTGTATCTGTGTAAGCGCTCGGTAGAGAGTGCGATGCAATGATCATTCCAAGCACTTCCGGGTTTGGTTGCGCAAGCGCTCGGTAAGGAGCCATTCAAAGACATATCCGATGAGCTTGGAAACACAATAGCCAATCAGAGGTCTTTCATAATCTGTTCAACAGCGCTCAAAATGGTAGTGGGAAATGCAAGTATCTTCACATTTAGTACCGACTAGTACCGAAGTTTGGTATTGTGACAACACTAGTGAGAACATTGTGCTGTACATCATTGATTCCCCTAAGAGCCCAGTAGTTCTGGGACATCCATGGTTTGTACAGCACAATCCTCACGTGGACTGGAAGAACAGTTCTATTCTAGCCTGGAGCTAGTCTTGTCATGTGTCTTGTTTGGGTCCTGCCTCTTCTCCTGTTTCTGTGTTTTGTGCTCCGCAGGTGCAGCCCTCTGACCTCATTGGTGTCCCGGTGGAGTACTGCGATCTCAGCATAGTGTTCAGCAAGCCACCTCTCTTCCTCCACATCGCCCCTACGACTGTGCCATAGATCTCCTCCCAGGCACTTCTCCACCCAAGGGTCACCTTTACTCCCTATCCGGTCCTGAAAGAGAGGCTATGGACAAATATATTCAGGAATCACTCCTAGCTGGGCTCATTCGTCACTCCTCTTCCCTGGCTGGTGTGGGTTTCTTCGTTCAGAAGAAGGACGGCTCCCTGCGGCCCTGTATTGATTATCGAGGGTTGAATGACATCACTATTAAGAATAGGTACCCCTTACCTCTCATGTCTTCTGCTTTCGAACTCTTGCAGGGAGCCCGGGTCTTCACCAAGTTAGACCTCCGCAATTCCTATCACGTCGTCCGCATCCGGGAAGGAGACAAGTGGAAGACGGCATTTAACACACCCACGGGACATTTCGAGTATCTGGTTCTTCCTTTCGGTCTAACCAATGCTCCAGCCGTCTTCCAGGGCCTTGTCAATAGCGTTCTGGGTGACATGATTAATAGATTTGTCTTTGTGTACTTAGATGACATACTAATTTTTCCCCCTCCCTCCAGGTAAACACCCAGCCCTTCTTGGTCTGGACGGATCATAAGAACTTGGAATATATCCTTCAGCCAAGAGGCTGAACTCGTGCCAAGCCCGCTGGGCACTCTTCTTTGGCCGTTTCGACTTCACCCTTTCGTACCGGCCCGGGTCTAAGAACCTCAAACCAGACGCCCTTTCTCGTCAGCTCGAGGCCGCTGGGGGGGAGCTCTCGGCCGAGGCCATCCTCCTCTAAGGGAATGGTGAGGCTCTCTCCTGGGGCATTGACAAATGGCGGAGGCTGGTCGAGGGGTGCAAGTGCCGGCAGAGTGCCCAGGGGCAGGTTGTCGGTGCCGGCTGCTCTGCATCCTGATGTCCTTCAGTGGGGTCATTCGTCCAGACTGGTCTGCCATCCAGGTATTCGGGAACGTTGGCTGCCATCCGTCAACGTTTTTGGTGGCCGTCATTGGCTACTGATGTCAGACAGTTCGTGTTGGCCTGCCCTACTTGCGCTCAATGCAGAGGAGAGAAGTTGGGTACCATCTCGGGACATCCTGGACCAGTCTCTGATCGCGGACTTCTAGAGCTGCACGATTCTGGATAAATTGAGAATCCCGATTATTTTGTTTCAAATAGAGATTGCGATTCTTTTACGATTCTGAATGATGACTAAAAGTAATACATAATTTACTAGAGGTTCTGACAAAAAAATGTTTATTTAGGTATGTAATACGTAGGACTTTGCTTCAAAATTATTACATATTTTATGGTTAACCTACAGTAGTTATAGTGAGAATTACTTTAAATGCAAAAGTTTAACTTCCTAAAAAGTATTAATGCATTGAACTAACGTGTATATGAAATATTTCTCAGTAAAAAAAATTCATAAGGTGACACTTGCAATTAAAGGTCTTGCCTGATATCTACAGACTGCTTGAAGGGGTCTTTAAAGAAAGACACTACTGATAAACATAACAACGCAGTATTCTCACCTGTAAACCGTTTAAAATAACTTTGGCAACTTGATGAAAAGCTCTAATAGCGCAGCTTCTCTATTAGCGTAAATACAGTGATAAGCGCCACACACTCTGATGACGTGTTTTACCGCAATGACGGATATAAACACGTACTCGGATTTGTCAGCGATACTGTGAAATTTAGTATCGATCCGATACCAAGTAAATGCAGGGCCAGTATTGCCGATTTCGATACCGATACCAATACTTTTTACTTTTAAAAAGCATTCACTTGAATTTACATTTACTTTCCTGTAAATGAAATGTCATGATTTATCAGATGAATGCATCATTAATATGCTAAATCTGAATACATTTTTATGACCACTAAAATATTTTGTGATTTGTGCTCTTAATGTGCCTGTAGGCTAATTAATCATGTAGATGTTAAAACACTGGACATAATTTAAACCAAATAAATCTATTTATTTAGTTATTTATTCCTGTAATCGAATTTGCAAACATGAACTTTGCACCAAATTATTACTGGAAAATAGTAACAATAACAGATTAACAGAACAGAAAAACTATATATAACAAAAAAATTTCTCGTTATCCCAGTGTAACCGAGTCAGTAGGCGGTGCTGTTGGACTGTCACTGCATGCGATAGCAGTTGTAGAAGGAGCGTTGGGCCTGTTATATACGCCGCCTCTGTGGCCGTTTGTTATGCCATAGTTAAATTGGTTGGCGTGCTGGTGGTGGTTGGTCTCTGGAAGAAGCTGGCGGCGGTAGGTCTTTTAAAAGAGTCTGGTTGTTTGGTTTATATTTGTGATGGTACATGGTTGGTTTTATGACTATGTGTTTGTGGTAGTTATCGAGCCGATCTGGGTGCGTGTATGATACAAGTGGTGGACTTAAATAGCCATTGGAAAAGCAGTGGACATTAAATCCACGGTATGTGAATGTGGGGATGGAATATGCTGCACACTGGTTATATATACACCGTTACGTGTTGTTTCGTGACTGTTGTGTGTATATGCATCTCAAAGATTTCGTCCGCTTAGACCAGGGGTGTTAAAACTC
This sequence comes from Triplophysa rosa, assembly GCF_024868665.1. Lineage (NCBI taxonomy): Eukaryota > Metazoa > Chordata > Actinopteri > Cypriniformes > Nemacheilidae > Triplophysa > Triplophysa rosa. Next base: position 1,890 of record NW_026634346.1, on the reverse strand, counting down.
GATATTATCCCGGGCCACATCAGTATTATGGTAGCTCTCAAAGGGCAAAATTTGATAGGGATGCATAAATTGGCAGAACACCGGTTGTAACTGTAAGACTATATAAGGGTGCGTTTACACTTGGCATTAACATGCGACCTGTATCTGGATGTTGTCCACATACACATTGAAAAGACAAGTGTATGTCATCCGATCAGCGTGTCCTGATCCAGAGGTAGTCGAGGACGCATTGTGATCGGATCTCAGTGTAATGTAAACGCAATCCAGACAGTTTATCTACATTTACCGGTACAATTTCACAGAAAACCGCGCCCGCTATCATTATTCTCTAGTCTGTCCACCTGTCAGCAGCGGAAAGTTTACTCTTGCTCCCGAACGTTGCACAGTCGTTCATTTTCCCACGAAATTATATTGGATACTTTAACCTACAGAGGATTTATGTCAAATCACACGAGATGTTTTACTTGACCACTTCCCCAGCCAACATTTTTTTTGTGGGGCCAATGTAGGCATGGGCCCCAAGTGGGTTTGTCCATGGGTTCCATGTCGGCCCTATGTGAATTAGCCCATATGAATCCTACGTAGAATCTGAGTGGGACCCAAGTGGGAAACATGCATAAGACCCATATTGGTCCCAATTTATAAAGCCCATGTGGATTAAACCAATGGTTTAATGGAGGAGCCCTGCATAGTGTATACTTGAGTGGTTCTAGATTATGTTTTTTGAGGTTTCCTACCTGAACAGTACAATTTTTGTTATTGCTAATTTGTAATTGACCTTTTCCATTCTTATGCTCTACCAAATACAATGCAATTTTTACTCATTAAATGATAACTGCAGCATTTGGATGTTGCTTTGTTAGATGTTAGTCTTCAAAATGAATAATCTACTACTTTATATTTGCCTGTACATCATAAACATAATAGGTGCATTCTGAAAATGAAAAACACATTGATGTTCAATATCAAATTTATTATAATTTTCTGATCCTTAACACAGAATATTTAACTCAACCTTAAAAACAGTCTTAAATGTTAAATTCATTAAAAATAGTTTGATAGACTTCAGATTAGAAAGGGTACTTTAAACTCAACTGAACAAAAAATATTTTGAACGCTTAAACTGCTGACAGTCCAGACTAAGGGCTCTTTTTTCACCCCTGTCTCTTGCTCCAGTGGTTTCAGTCAACACCTGTAACAGAAGAACACAAATACGGTTATTTGATATATCCAGCATCATAGTTTACAGCACAAATGAGTACTCTACATGCTATCAATTCAATGTCAAACAATTAAAAAATGCATCACCTCACAATAACAGATTTATTAGTTGACAAGTACAGTATATACTATATACTCTTATGAACAATCTGTTATGTGTAGTCTGCATAATGAAGGCAAAGAAGCTGCATCTATGTGCAGATCAATCATTTAACCCCCCTGGGGTCCGAGTGGGTTTTAAATCCTGGAGAAATTTTGTAATGTCCTGAGATTTGAGCTTTTTAGTAATGCACCCATATTTTAATACATCGTTATAAGTGGTGGGACATTATCACGTCGTGCTGTCAATCACTCTCTGGTAACGTTACGCTGAGAACCCTCAAAGGCTTTTCATTTATAATTAGCACTACTCGAACCAGAAATATCACGCAAACAAAGCAAATACAACAAATCCGTGTTATATGATGTACATTGTCAGTAAAAAAACAAGGTTCTTGAAAAACACATTAACGTATTTAAAATGTAATGGGAACTAGCGTTCTAGCACTACACAGGCTGCAGACAACGATAGCGCGGGCTGCATAAATCTGGTCTCAGAACAGATTACAATTTATGTCCTAACGTTACATCGTTTCAGACATTAGCCTTTTGAGCTTTACACGTCTGAGG
>NW_026634345.1:110827-112589 GCF_024868665.1 Triplophysa rosa | reverse complement strand
GGAGCTGCAATAGAGCTGAATCCAGCGATGAAGCGCCGGTAGAAATTAGCAAATCCTAAAAACCACTGCATCTCCCTCACCGTATGGGGTTGTGACCAGTTCTGGACCGCCTCCACCTTCCCCTGATCCATGGTAACTTGGTTGAAAGAGATGATATAACCCAGAAATTGTATGGAGGATTGGTGAAACTGGCATTTCTCGAGTTTCAGGTATAGTTTATGTTGGCGTAGGCGTTGGAGGACGATGGAGACATGGGTAACGTGAGCGGGTCGAGAGCGGGAGTAAGTAAGTATATCGTCGAGGTAAATTATAACGAATTTCCCCAGCAGGTCCCGGAAGATCTCATTCATAAATCTCTGGAACACTGCTGGGGCGTTCACGAAGGGCATGACCCTATATTCGTAATGACCATTGGGAGTCACAAAGGCCGTTTTCCATTCGTCACCTGGGCGAATCCGAATCAGGTTGTAGGCTCTTCTTAGATCCAGCTTGGTGAACATTGTGGCATGGCGTAACTGTTCCAGGGCGGCAGGTATCAGGGGAAGAGGATAGGCGAAGCGCTTGGTGTGACGATTGAGAAACTGATAGTCTATGCAGGGACGAAGACCTCCATCCTTTTTTCCCTACGAAGAAGAAGCTTGACGCGGCAGGGGAGACAGACGGTCAGATGAAACCTTGTTGTAATGCCTCCTCGATATACTCCTCCATGGCCTTCTGCTCCGGGATGGACAAGGAATAGATCTTTCCTTTGGGCATTGTGGCCCCAGGCAGCAGCTCAATGGCACAGTCCCATGGCCGGTGAGGAGGCAGCTCCGTAGCCCTCAGCTTGGAGAAGACGTCCTGGAACGACCGATAATCTACGGGAACCTCCCCGGAGTTGAGGACCTCAGGACTCTCGACGGTAGTGGCTAGGATGGGTAGTACTGGTTTTAGGAAAGTTTCCTCCTTGATCGGGACCCTGGTGTTAGCGGGGCGACCCGCCCATCCGGATATGATGCCAGTGCGCCAGTCCACGATAGGTTGACGTTCCATCAGCCAGGGTTGTCCCAGGACGATATCGGAGGTGGACCCCTCCAGTACCCAGAAGGAGATCTTCTCCGTATGCCTGGGAGAGATGTGAAGGGTGATGGGTGGGGAATGGTGTGTGATCCGACCTCGGCCCAGCGGTTTTCCAAGGATGTCTTGCACGAAAATGGTCCTCTCGTTCCTTAGGCACGGGAAGCCCAACTGAGTAAGAAGATTCAGAGAAATGAAGTTCCTGGCGGCTCCAGAGTCAATCAGGGCGTGGACTGGAGCAGAGAAGGTGCAACAATGACCACTTGGGTAAGAGCAAGTTGAGGTAAGGAGGCCGGTGTATGGATAGAACTCACCGCTGGTCGAGCCGGACGGACGGGGCAGACGGCTAGGCGATGACCTGACCCTCCACAGTACAGACAAAGGTTAAGGTTCCGTCTCCGTGTACGTTCCTCAGGACATAGTCGAAAACGATCCACATCCATGGGTTCTGGGTCTGAAGGAGTCCGGGAAGCAGAGGTCGTAACCCTTGCAGGAAATGTACCGGGTGATGACGGCGAACAGGCTGACAGACGTTGGGCGATACTAATGGATCGTTGTATGAGAGCCTCCAGACCGACCGAGTCATCGTAGATGGCCATGTGTAATCGGATCGAGTTCTGTAGCCCTTGGCGGTAGACCGAGACAAGCGCCGGCTCATTCCATCCACTGGTCGCCGCAAGGGTGCGGAACTGGAGGGCATAATCCG